>NW_025335268.1:11006635-11306283 GCF_004798865.1 Varanus komodoensis | reverse complement strand
CAGAAAAGGAAGCCATAAGCATAATGAACAAGCATTATTCCACTACTCTGATCTTATGGAATGTCCAGTGAATGAAAATAACACCTATTAATAAGACCACCACCACCACTCCCAAACTCATCCTAATTGCCTGGACAGTGAACACATGACCAGTTTGGGACCAGATTTTTTTTAATAGCAAGAGCACCATCCATAATCAATGAAAAGTAGGCAGACATTCCGGATATATTCCATATCAACTTCTTTGAATACATAAAACATCTGAATGGGCAACATGGCAGAAATCCAGGGAGATTCAGGGTGAGCTCGGCTTTTGTACAAGTTCCCATAGTGTTCCCATCAGCACTGGGATGGCTCTTTTCCAAAGGCAGTAAGTCAGGCCAAGAAACAGTTTTCACAGACTGTAACAGTGCACTTTCCTCCATTTCCAGGTGCATCAGGCTTAATCTTCTCCCCAACACCGCCCAAATACTATGTGAATTATAGTTGTTGGGAGAGAACACAAAGCCAACCAACATATAGCCAACATGGAGAATATGCACAGGAACAAAGTAAGTCTTTATTGTCCACTCCCTCCCTCTGAATTGTTGTGCCTGGCATACAGCATGCCAAGGGTTCATGCCTATGCAAGGAAAAGCAGCAACTGCAGAGTGCTAGATGAGTGAAGCTGGCCAACAGCACAAAGTACTGAGCTGCAATTCTTCCACTTGGTGGAATTCAATCTACAATCACAGTTTGGGACAAACTGGAATAGGCCAGGAAAGAGATATATGCATGCACATGCATGAGGAAGCACCACACCCAGATTAAGATGTATCAAGGGGCAGGCAGCATAGTTGCTCATTCTTGTACTGCTGGCTCAAGGAGGAGAATAATGAAGTTATTATTCAACATTTCATAAATGAAGGGAACATTTAATTCAAAGATGGGCATGATAAAGGACCAAAATGGCAGGGACCTAACAGAGGCAGAAGAGATTAAGAAGAGGTGGCAAGATTACACAGAAGAACTATACAAGAAAGAGCTTAACGTCCCTGATAACCACAATGGGGTGGTCACTGACCTCAAGCCAGACATCCTAGAATGTGAAGTCAAATGGGCCTCAGGAAGTCTGAGCAACAATAAAGCTAGTGGAGGTGACAGTATTCCAGTTGAGCTATTCAAAATCCTAAAAGACGATGCAGTAAAAGTGCTACACTCAATATGCCAGCAAATTTGGAAAACTCAACAGTGGCCACAGGATTGGAAAAGGTCAGTTTACATTCCCATCCCAAAGAAGGGCAATGCCAAAGAATGTTCAAACTACCACACCATTGCACTCATTTCACATGCTAGCAAAGTTATGCTCAAAATCCTACAAGCTAGGTTCCAGAAGTATTTGGACCAAGAACTACCAGAAGTACAGGCAGGATTTCGAAGAGGGAGAGGAACTAGAGATCAAATTGCCAACATATGCTGGATCATGGAGAAAGCTAGGGAGTTCCAGAAAAACATCTACTTCTGCTTCTTTGACTATGCTAAAGCCTTTGATTGTGTGGGTCACAACAAATTGTGGCAAGTTCTTAAAGAGATGGGAGTTCCAGACCATCTTATTTGTCTCTTGAGAAACCTATATGTGGGTCAAGAAGCAACAGTGAGCACTGGACACGGAACCACTGATTGGTTCAAAATTGAGAAAGGAGTTCGGCAAGGCTGTATACTGTCACCCTGCCTATTTAACTTATATGCAGAGCACATCATGAGAAAGGCAGGGCTAGATGAATCACCAGCTGGAATTAAGATTGCCGGGAGCAATATCAACAACCTCAGTTATCCAGATGATACTACTCTCATGGCAGAAAGTGAAGAGGAACTAAAGAGCCTCTTGGTGCGGGTGGAGGAGGCGAGTACAAAATTTGCCATGAAACTCAACATTAAGAAAACTAAGATCATGGCATCTGGTCCTCTCACTTCCTGGCAAACAGTTGGGGAACAAATGGAGGTAGTGACAGATTTTATTTTCCTGGGCTCCAAGATCACTGCAGATGGGGACTGCAGCCAAGAAATTAAAAGACGCTTGCTCCTGGGGAGAGAAACTATGACAAATCTAGACAGCATACTAAAAAGCAGAGACATCACCCTGCCAACCAACGTGAGTATAGTCAAGGCTATGGTTTTCCCAGTTGCAATGTATGGCTGTGAAAGCTGGACCATAAGGAAGGGTGAGCACCAAAGGATTGAGGCCTGTGAATTGTGGTGCTGAAGGAGACTCCTGCGAGTCCCCTGGACCGCAAGGCGATCAAACCGGTCAGTCCTAGAGGAGATCAACCCTGACTGCTCTTTAGAAGGCCAGATACTGAAGATAAAACTCAAATACTTTGGCCACCTAATGAGGAATAAGGACTCCCTGGAGAAGAGCCTAATGTTGGGAACAATAGATGGCAAAAGAAGAAGAGGACGGCAGAGGATGAGGTGGCTAGATGGGAGTCACTGAAGCAGCTGGTGTGAGCTTAAGTGGACTCCAGGAGATGGTGGAGGACAGGAAGGCCTGGAGGAATGTTCATTCAACATATGTTGAATGAAATTAAATAAAATATTTGAATTTTGCTTTGATTTTGGCTGATTTATTGCATTTTTAAAAACTGTGTACTTTATGAAACACCCTGTAGTTCTGTTTCTACCACAGAAGTCCCCAAAGAAGCTTGAATTCATTAGTCATGAAACAAAATACAGTTTTGAACGAATGCTACCATTAGACAAAGTGAGGCAGTCTTATTTCAGGCTGAGATTGCTAAGAGCAGAAAGTGGTTCATTTAAGTTTGGCAGGTGAGGGGAGCAACCTGGTGGCCTTCAGATATTTTTGACATCAACTCCCAAGACTCCCAATTACTAATATGCCACAACACTGATCATACAAAAAACAAACAAACAAACCGAATAAGGAGGGACAGCGGGTAGATCCCAAGGAGAAAATGTAAGAATGAGTTATGGGCCATTTCCAAGCAACTTAGTAAACAGCACTAGGCCAGACCAGGAGTCACCCATCTCTGGAATTTTCTCTTAAGAATATACTAGCTCCACATCCCAATACAGAAGGTTCTATTCCTTCTCCAGCCCTTTGCTCTCGTTCCTTAATGGATTGTGTCACCATCCCAGCAACCCATTTACACAATGCTCACCTAACCTACAGCTTATTGGAAGTTCATAACTTACTTGGTTTGCTACAAATGTGTTTGCACCAGCCTGTGACAAGCCTACCATGGATAGTTCAGAGAAAGGATACAGGAGCCATCAGGGGGCCAGTCTCCAGTTCTTGTATCGTTGAGGCTGGACCACACAACTTGTGCACCACTATGCCTAGCACAAATCAACATGTGGCCCACTAACTGCTTTGATGAATCCCCACTTTTACATTCCCAAGCAGCCCTCTCCCTCTTCAAGCTGCCTATCAGCATGCCATGGCCAATCCAAAGAGAAGAGCTAACAAGTGCCAGTGGCTTCATTTTGAGAGCTAGGACCAGAGAGACCAGTTCTAAACTTCAGCCATGAAGGAAAAGGGGCCCTTTTGTCTAAACTCTCAGCTAAACCACCTCACAGGGCTGTCACGCAGCTAAAAATGGGAGGGAAAAACTATATGTGCCATCCAGAGCTCACTGGAGGAAGGGTGGGATGGACACATAATAAACAAAAGGAGAAAAACACAAAAGTTCTGCACAGACACTCCTAAGGAATGAGGCAGTTCTGCAGTGTCACTTTGAGAAAATGTAAACATGATCTGGCAGTGCCAACTCCTTCTCTGTGTTTGTGGAACCATCTATCTACAGCAATATAAATACACTGGAGAGCTGCTAATCTTCTAATGCGACTATGTTTATTTATGATGGATTAAGCTCATTTGTATATGCAAACAAGCCCGATTTTGCATCAATAAGCACAGTTATTTAGAACCATCAGCAAAGCTGATGAACAGGCTGAAGTTTGTTTAATATAATTAGGAGTTTCTCTGAGGATGACAGTGGAATACATTAGAATGCTGTGGAGAAACGTAGATGGACGAACTCAATGTTCTTAATTTCCACCTCCTAGAATCCTTTTTCCACTGAGCATCGCGTACAGATTAAATGCCACAAGAGCACACAGCAGAGCCACGAGGAGCTCATAGGATAAAGCGATCTCATTCTCCAGTGATTTAATCCATTGATGCAACCTATAATTAACTGCTGTGATTGGAGAGCATTCTCCCAGTGTTCACCCACTAATTGCTCGGCAGCCTGTTATTAGGCCCCAGGCCTGGTAGCGGATCGGCTACATATTCACACTGTGCTTTACCAGGCCTGGAGAGAGGAGGAACAGGTTCTGCAGAATACCACATGCAAGCAGCAAGCAGGAGCAAACCTCTGCTGTGTTATAGCCTTTGCTGGTATTTGACTGCAGATCATCTCTGCAGTTGGAAGCATTTTCTTAACGTGGCAGAAAGCAACCACAAAAAGTTTCTTTCTTCATCACTTAGGGTGGCTGCTTATGAATCACATTTGCACTGAATTTATGTATACCAATTTTTATGTATAGATGCACATTTAGACATCATTGTATGATTTAACCAGAAATACATCTTACTATACTCTGAAAGACCGTGACCAGGTGACCTAGATACCTAGTTAGGTCTACTGTCCAGATGCTGTTAATGAGCCACTTCATGGTCCAACTCCCTTGGCCTTGAAGCTTCCCCATCTGAAGCTCTGTTGTTTTTAAACAGGACTTGGATTAGATAGCCTTTCACATGGAGGACACTTTCAAAATAGAGGTCAGTCCTCTATAGGAGACTGGTCTCTGTGAAAGGGAACACATGGCCATTCTATCACTGCCCTTGCCCTAGTGTGGAACTGGCAAGAAGGAAGACTTTGGTCTGATGTACAAGCAGGGCTCTCCAGCAAAGGGGCCGGAGAGGGGAAGGAAAGAGGTACTGCACCAGCTTGGAAAAAGTATTACCATACAACGGGACCTTAATCCAAGGAGATGACTTGTGAAAATTATTTGCACATTCATAAGTGGACCTATGCCCATACCAAGCATTTCATGGATGCACTATTCATTTATGACAGCCAAGGCATTACTAGGAAACTTCTGTTTAGCATGAACAGCCACCAAAACTTTAAAAAAGCCATGTAATTTATCTTGCCAGTATCTGGCCTGGATAGCAGAACTGCCTTTCAGAACCTTTTCCATAGGAGTGAAGAACCTCTAGCCCTCCAGATGTTCTTGGATTTCAATCCCATCATCTCTGACCATAGATTGATGTGTGCTAGAGTCCAATAACATCTAGAATGCCAGAAGCCCTGCACTTCTGCTCTACCATCTACTTTGGGGGTGGGCAAACTTCAGGGGTTTGGGGACTACCTTTCGGGGGGGGGGTACTTTACTAGAAGCCCAAGGACTAACGAAAGGCTGACACAAGACATGGTGCAGCAAGGGCAGACATGCAGTGAGAATGACGAAACAAGATGCCTCTAAACACATGCTCAGCCCAGAGAACTGCTTCTAGTATCAGCCCTTCCACACAAAAACTACTCTTGGCTCCTCCTGGCCAAGCTCTCTTGATTTCATCAGCCTAACTGAGAACCCCCAAATAAGCCTTCATATTATTCCTACTGATAAGATATGGAAAACCCTAGCTGACTTGCTGCAAATGTCCCAGAGATTTACCAGTAAATCCTACCTACTGCATGTTCTTGTAGACACCCACAGTATTCCCATCATTACATTTATATCCTGCCTTTTCCCTTGTGAGGGATCAAAGACAGCTTCCATTGCTCTATTTTATTCTCACAACAACAACCCTGTGAGGTGGGCTAGGCTGAGAGTGAATGATTGGTCCAATTATCAATTCTAACCGTCTAACTCCACACCACAATGGCTCTTTCTATGCACTGACTCTTAGTACTCAATGAGCATGGCCTGCAAAGACCTTTATGAATACTTTTAATAAGTTCAACTTAAATGGCAGGGGAAATAAGGCAGGGGTTGGGAGGGGTAGAAAGTACATGGACATGCCAACTTTTGCGAAACTCATTTTTTTTTCCAATTTTTCGTACCCTTTGTGAAAGAGAGCAAAACTGAGGGGTGGCTTAAAGGGAGAGGCAAAAGAGGGACTGGGGAACGATGCTCTCTTGCCCTAATCCTGTTGATTAGTTGGATCAATCACTCTCAGCGAGTGTCCTGCAACAGGGATGCATCTTCTTTGGCACGTGGTGAGGGCAAGGGAGAGTGGGAGAACTTGGGCTGCCCTGAGTGGCATTATCACACGGATCATGTGGTTTCAGGTTCATCCATCCACCCACCCACATGTTTATATGCTGCCTATAACAGCCAAAATGGTTCACAATGTGTTACCCCTCTTGGGACACAAAAAGCCTTTTAATAAAATAACTACGTCCTGAAACAACAGTAACTGATCAGAGACAAGATGGCGGCATGCTGGCACACAAGCATGGGAAGCAGGGCGACTTTTTATGAGGGATAACCAAAGAAGCTCCTTCAAATGAACAGCATGAGGGATCTTGCCAATATAGAGATACATCTGCTCCTCAGGCTTGATTCAGATTAGTCCAAGCAATGAGCAAAGGGAGAAGGCACACTTGGGAAAATGCTGTTTTCCACATGCATGTTCAATTCCCAGTTGAACTAAACTGCCTCCCCCTGAGCTCCCAACCACCTACTTTCCTCCTGCTCCTTAAGGGAGTTCATAGGAAGGGGGCTGCTGTGCCTCCGCCAGCAAAACACACAGGCAGCTGCTGAAGCACATTCCTGTAACCCACATGCTTGGCCCATGTAGTGTGTTGGCCTAGTATGCAGAATGCCCTTTTTCCAAGCTCATCAGAGCACACAACAGTTTCTGTTGTGCATAGCAGTGGGATTGCTCTGCAAGGTCCGAGCCCAGATCCTTTCAACATGTGATGGGATGTCATGTGAGCTTTCTTACTCAATGAGTGCTCACTCCACTCTGGCATGGGAGAACACTGATGTACATGCAAAGTGCTTTTTCCCATGCAGATAGAAAGGGATTTTTTTCTCTGCTGGTGTTGGTGACCGGCATCAGGTAGCTGCACATTAGCTGCAGGCACAGAGAAAGCCCACGTGACTCTGCAACCCCTTCCCACATTCTTTCAGCACATGCGGGCTGATTCCTGAGCATCTCCCTACTCTCCCTTGGGTTGTGATGGAAGGAAGGTCTCAGTCTTGCTGCCGGCAAAGTTTTGTACATTAGAGCAGTGTGCACTGGAAGAATCCTGCTTTTCCCACTCTTAATCTGTCCTTCCATGGTGCTTGAAATGCTGCTTGAACAGCATGCAAATGGACCCTCAACAAAATATTTTCCCCAGAGCTCCTCATGCATGTCATTCAAGCCCCTGAAAAAGAGAAACTGAGAGCAGGAGTGTATGGGGAGGCAGAGTTGGTGCTCTTGTATTTGATGCAAGATGAGTTGGTGGGCCTTCTCTGAATTGGCTTAAAATTAGAGCCAGCAAAGAAGAGAAAAACTCTGGGCCAGAATGCTCACCTTGTATGAAAGGTGAACATTAAAAGCTATTGCAACCCTGAAATATATGGAGTTCAGCGATATCGCTACTCCTAACACTCCTAATAAAGGCTGTCAGAATTAGCTATGAAAGGGTATAGTAGACAGAGAAAATAATGGAGGGCATATGAATTCTGAATGACACCTTTGGAGAAGTGAATGGGCATCTTGCCAATGGCTAGATAACAGAACGTTATTTTTCTCCTACAAGTGTCTGAGTTCCCCAAAGCAACTTCAGGTTCATGAAAAACTGTGTTAGTAGAAAATATCACTGGAAATTTGGCAAACTCTTCTGCACCAAGTTCAGTACTCTCTCACCAAATTCACTCAGCATTAATACCCCTGCCAAATACCTGAGGAAATCCAGAAACACACATGCATTTGCATGCAGGCACTCCTGCCAAAGCATCTACATTTAAGTAAAAAGAGTCCGTTCATTCAATATTTACATCCCCCAGATTCCTGAGGGGTGTAAAAAATGCTTCAGCATTGCAAGTTTGAACCTTTTCTCCAATGTAAAACATGATCAGCTGATAAAAGTTTTCCATAATTATGATTTTCTCCACAGTTGTCTCCAGGACTAGTGGTCCCAAAGCATAGCCATGACCCTCTTCCAGAAATAATGACACTTTGAATTCGAAAGGCTTCTGATGGCAGAAGACCATGACACAGCAACCCACCATGGCAATAAGCCTTGATGGGCTGGCTATTCGGTAAAGTACTCATGAAGAGCCTGACAGTCAACCAGCCTCTGTAGATGCATCCCTCCCTCCCACTCTTTCCCCTTCATTCCGCCAGGTCGTATCTCAGGGGTCACCGCAAGGAGAAATGAGACTCTACTCCCTGACAGGCACAATTGCAAGCTAATTTCAGCTCACTGGAGTTGTCAGAGAGTCCCCATAGCCCCTGGTGAAATAAATTATCCTAGCACGCAACTGGCATGAGCAGGATAGTCAACAAGCTACTATGGCTTATTATCCACTCTCACTCTCACATCAAGCAAACTGGGAGAATGATTTCTCATTACTGAATCCCACCTTGGCAAAGGCTTCTTGGAGGGGCCCCACTTCCTCTCCCAACAACTAGTCTATCCAAGTGAGCCACACTGACCTAATGTGTTCCCCCTGCCTTGTTCCAGCTAATGCTTCATCTCCATGGAGCTTTCAAAATCACTAGAGGCAATGCTCAGAATGTTCAAAAACATTCCAAAATAACTTCCAGACCTATATTTATGAGGAAACCCTCTTCTGTTGGCAAAAAGAGGTTTGTCTTGCTTCTTGCCTCCTTTGCTGGGTTTCAACAACATAAGAAGCCACAGAGAGGGAACTGAATCAGGAACATGGGACCTATGGGCACCATAACTCACTGTGGCTTAAACAAGGCATCATGGGCTGTGGCGATTGTGCAAAGCAGCTCACTGAGATAATCTGATGTCAAATAGCATGCCCTGTCACTTTAACAAACAGAATAACGTTGTCCCGAGCCCCCAGATACACACATGTTGTCTAACCCAAGCAGTGGTAGAGAGCAACAAGCACGCACTCTGGACAAGGAATGTATTGTTGACATGGGCTAAACTAGAAGTGCTGTGCACGGCCATCTAACTGAATTACCAAGGAGACTGGAAAGCATGCACACCCTAGAAGCTCTCAGAATGGTACCTTGGCACCACACAGGTGCCAAAGTATGCACAAAACGGGCTGTCAGCTTGACCTTTCCTTTTGGACAAGAGCCAGAGCAACAGCCCAACTCTAACAGCTTCTCACCAGGCTGCAGAACTCTGAGTCAAAAGGGTGGCCGCAAGCTGGGAAAATGTCCAGTAAGTCAGCCCATTGCAATTGAAAATGACAACTGATGCTTCAGTCTCAGACGTATAGCTTACTGCCAGGTACTAGTGCTATTTCTCCGGGCAGCAGTGCACAACCTATGCTCCACGGTCCCAATCCAGATAGGCCAGAGTCCAACTCTGACCCACCTGGGTTCCAAAGAGGACCATACCACTTCTCCTGGCCGTGCCCTATTTTCCCCAACCACAAATAGTTCAATGATTTGTGCAGCCCTACCCCCATCCTCAATGGCTAATTTGCCTCTCCCAAGGCTGTTACGAGCAGTGAGTTTTATGCAAAAATGTTGGCATTTGGTGGCTACGGGGAACAAGCAGTGTAATCTATCACCTGCGGTCTGAAAATGGAAAGTCCCTGGACCCTCTTGCTCTGTTGCATGTGTAGGTGAGGCCAGAGTTAATCACGGAGGTTAGAGGAAGAGAGATCAGGTTTTTCCATTAAAGTTACAGGGCACAAGGGTCTGCAGCTCAGCAGTAAAGTCTGTGCTGTGATTGTAGTAAAATTCCAGATTCAGGTAACAGGTCCCCTTCTCTGCTAGGGAACTGCAGAAGCCTATCCTGGGCTAGGCAGACAACTAGGCTGATCTGGTATGGCAGCTTCCTGCGTTCATTGGGAATCATGGGACTTGTGATCCCAACACTTTGGGAGAACACTAGGTTGGGGAAGGCTGGTCTACAAGTAGTGAGAAAATCCCCAACCATTCAACAAGGCCAGGTGAAGTTCTCAATTCATTTTTCCAAGTCATTTGTCATTTCAGGACAAAAGACCATCACTTTATAGAAAAAGGAGAAGAGAGGGAGGGATGAGAGGTGCTACAACTCAAGATGTTTCCAACTGTGCTTAGAAGTTGAAATATGGATGGAAGACATGTTTTCTTCCAGTGAAGACAGATGGGTAAGTCAAGCTTATAGCCAATTTAACTTTGAGGAGGAGGAGAAGAAAGAGCTATATAACTTCCTACAAAACAATACAAAACTTAAAAATCCAAGTAGCCCAATATGTTTAACATAGTAAACAAGATGCAATGGAGCTTCACCTTCTAAGGAATTCCTGTTCAAGAATACTGCCAGTCACACCCTTCTCTGCTTACTGTTTGCTCTATTCCATTCTTATCCCCTTTCCAATGTCCCTTTTGTGCTAACAGTATTCCACAAATATTGCATATGTTTCACTGGAGCACTGGGGGGTGGATGCACCCTTAATTTTTTAAATTATCATTATCAAATTCAGCAAATTTTGTGGTTTCCTCAAATATACTAGCACTTTACTAAGCAGCCCAATTCTCTCTCCCTTTCTATCCACACTCACCACCTAAGGACACTATTAAACAGACTGATCGATTGTAATCAAACTGCCAAACTCTTTGTCAGTCAATTCACTGCCTCAGTACTCATGATCATTTTGCTCATTATGCAAATAAAGGTTCAAAAGGAAGTCTTCCTACTGCAGAAATAAAAAACATGATGGCTTTTGGTTGGCAGCAGCCAACACTGGTTATTTTAGCTCTTCTATAGCTGTGCATTACAGACCCTTAAGTGTAGTGCTTTTCATTCTTGTCCATCCGTTTATGCTTCAGACTGGTCCCAGCTTAATTTCATAAGAACCAGCTCAAGTGTTCAACAAGGACTGCTGCTGAATTTCTGGAATGTTACCCCTTCTGCACAGTTAACATTTTGCTGGTAGGGCAGTGACTAGATGCCAGTGAAGACCATGCTTTTCCACGGAGCTTTTAAGAACTGTGTAGCCAAAAGTCTGTTAATGGGAGTTATACTTCTTTCCCCCTTTCGGGATGAGGTGCAGCCACTGAAATCCAAAGTTCTGCACAACTATGAGAGGGACAGGACCTTGGTCCTCTTCTGACCTTTTTGGACTGCTGTCACCTCAAGCAACTGAAACTGTTCGCCCACCACCTGCGTACACACACCATCTGCCTCGTGCCCTACAAATCTTCACCATTGGCTCCCCTGAAAAGAAGAGGCCATCCCTACTGTCAGAGGCCAGCCGTGACCCTGGTCTTTCTGGGACACTAACACAAAGCCCTCATTAAAATGCATATGGCTGGCAGCAGGTCCTTGGTGTAATTAGGACATCGCCCAAGGACAGTGATCAAGGGGCACAAGAGAGATTGTACAATAACACTGTCGACGTAATCGGTGCCTTTATGAACAAGCCAAGCCATTTCAGACCAATTTTTAAAAGGGAGAGGGGCAGGGAAAGAAAGAAGTTGGGAAGAGAGCCAAACGCGAAGAAACATGCATACTGAACCAAACACCCCTTTGGTAAAGACGCAAGCAGCCTAGCATGACAAGCAGATGGGGCAGCTGCTCCTTCCAACTCATTACAGCAGAACAATGCACCACCATCGGGACCAGTGAGCAAGGCAATGGGACACCAGTGGCCTCAGCTGATTAAACCCAACAGGTATAGAACATGATGTGCTCTCAGCAGAAAGGAGAGAATCAGAAATTTTAACCAGTGGCAGAAGAACATCGGAAGCTGCCTTATATCAGACCTAGCCAAATGTTCTCTATTCTGATTGGCAACAGCCCTCTAGGGGGCTTGGGTGAAGGTGGGGGTCTTCCTCATTACTTGCTAGCCAATCCTTTTAACTGGTGATCTTAGTGATAGAATCTGGAATTGTCTACATGCAAAACATGTGCTCTGTCGCAGCTACTGCCTCTGCCCTACAGGAGGAGGTCAGTATTTCTGTAATGAATCAAGAGCACAGTAAGGAAGTGGGAGGTTAGACCTTGTTCACCAAGATTAGAATTATATCAAGTCCAGAAGAGAAATGTGCTTAGTTCACATTTTAATAAAAGATTATCTAATTTTACACCTTCATGCTCCTATGTGAATCAAAATTCAGCTAACCTATAAAATACACATGCCTTTGAATTTTCTTATGAAATTCTTTAATCAAAGCATTTTTATAAATGAGTATGTTAGGGCAAACAATATTAAAATGCATTGTATTCAGAAAATTGCAAATTGTGTATAATTAAGCAAAGTGTATATAAAACAAGTGTACTGTAGAAATGTGCACAAAAATCATTACAACTTTTCATGAGAACTTTAAAAAAATCTCAAAGTTTGGGACAAACCTAATTTAGGATTGGAGAAAAACCAGCAATACAAAAAGCTATTTACTAGCCTACTGGTGGCTAAAAGCTATTGGTCAACTGGGACCACATGACCCCAGGAGATCAAGTCAGTTTCCAGCCATGCCCAGTAATAAGAGTTGAAAAAAATGCCAGACCTCTGATGAAGCTGGCAAACTGTAGCTCTCACAAATGGAGCACTGCCTTACCTGCTGCATTTTCTCCAGGTCAAGGCTGGGCCTACCAACCTTATCTCCATAGCCCTGCCGGTGTCGCTTACACGGCATCACTTGCTCAAAGCTGGCTCCAACACTTGTGAAGATTAGAGGCCGGGATGTTGGGGTGCGTACCAAGGGCTGGAGTCTCTTGGGAGGGGAGGCACTGAAGAGCACTGGACTGGAGCTGGCATGCAAGCCATCCACCCCTTCAACCACTGGCCGGAAGGACATGCCACACAAGTTCTTCACCTCCTCGTCACTGGAGGACGTGTTGTAACTGTCGCCACAGCAGGCAAGCCGGTTGACCTGCGACCACTTCCGTTTCTCAGCAGCAAATTCACGGCTGATGCGCTCTAGCTCCTCTTCTGAGCTGTGGCGGTCCAGCCCAGGAGGAAAATGGGTCCGTACTTTGCCACACTGGTTTTCTTGATTCTGCAGCTGATTGGTTGCCAGTGGGGTCAAGGTGCAATTGCGTCTTCTCTCTGAGAAGGATATTTTTTAAAAAATAAGTCATGGGTAACATCTTCCCCTGGCATCTATATAACAGGAAAGTGGTAGATGCAACCTCTCTCCCTTGTTCCAGTGAAATGACCACTTCACCAGGTAGCTGAAAGGAGCTCGACTAGAGCCTCCCCTAAGACTGACTGGTGGCCAGGAGCTGAAACCTTCCCATCCTGAGGTGATCAGCAAGAAGGTCTGTGCTTGTAGACACCACAGACTGATAAAGAAGAGGGAGAGGGTCTGCCTGTTTGCTAGGACTCAACAACCAACTTGCATAATCATGTTTGTTGCACCTTCAAACCAAGGCTTTGCTGTGGTGGGAAGAACTGGGCACCAATGAGTGGGAGGCAGGAAGGCAGAACAGGAAGACTGAAAGGGAAGAGGCTAAAGCCCTGTGCAGGTATTCATCCTCATACTGTGAAATGCCGCATTCCATGTGTTGTGGGCAAATCTGACCAAGGGAGCCTGCACTCCTCCATGCAAACTCCACACACAATTTAGAAACCTTCTAAACTGTATAGGGAGTCCCCACAGATATTACCCACAGGTACCGTTGTACATGGAATATGGGCAGAGCCAGAGCACATCAGGGAGGGCGAGCCCCAGATGTAAAACATTCATGACCTATGCCCTTTCAGGACATTTGGGGTCCCTTCTGAATTTAAATCATCAGTTTAAATGCTGTGCTCCCACACCAACATACTAAAGCATGCTGCCTCTTCATCGATGTACATAGAGGGTTACATATTGTCCAGTGGCTTACTTCTCACATTACACTAGAGCAACACAAATGCATTCTTGGACACTGCATCCCAAGATTATATAGATAAAGGAGAGGGAAAACAAGAAAGAGAAATAAAATAGGAACCTAAATACAAGTGGATAAACTACCAGTCAACATATGTTTGGCAAAAGTTAGAAAAAGTGTGGAATTTCATGGGCCTCATAGATGCTTTCATATTAAACTTTCACAGGTATTTAAATATGGGTTAAAAAGAAACATTCAAGAGATGTAAGTAATGGATACTCTAATATGCATCTAATATGAGAAGCAAGTTATCTATCCATCAAATTCATATTTCAATGCCTTTCCATTGCAAATTGTGATAAAACCAACATGCAAAATAGATACACAAGAATAGTTATAACAAACAATCAAATAAATTAAAAATACATCAGTAAAAGAGAAACACACACCATGTACCAGCGTAAGATGTTTTGGATATCCGGGTAAAGCCAAATGAATATACTATGGGATTACATAGCCGGATACAGTCAAGTTTGCCATATGCCCCTAGAGGTGGGTGGTTGGATTAGATGTGGAACAGAAATTCCTACAGCCCCTTATTGAGACAGTTTACCTCTGTCAATCTGAGCAAGTTCTTGGTTCTCTCCTTCAGAATCATCACTATCTTCCTCATCACTTGGAGGGTAGGAAATCTAGGAGAGAAACATATCAGGAAAGAATTGAAGATGAAATATGGGTGGGCAGACCACTCCATTCCCAGTGTGACACTTTCCCAAGGGATCACCCATAGGCACTCAGTCCCAATAGCACATTAATCTGCAATGCTGAAAAGGTCTAAAAAACCCCCTTGCATTCCAATATGTACTTATTGAACAACATGTACTATTGAATGCTACTAACAGTGTTGGAGTTGAGTGCTGTCTAAATGCTCAGAGACCTTTATCTGTCATAGTTTATTCATCCTTAGCAGCATTACTATAAGGAAACCCTACCTTCAGATCACCTTGCATTACACAGAATAGCAGCTTACTGAAGTTGAATTCATGGCCCCCAAAATCTATTTTCTCTGGGCATTAGCACCTTCAGGAATATTCATTTTCATTGGGATCACGGCAAAAAGGTGCAAACTTACTGAAGTGGTCCTGATTTTTTAAAACCAAAATCAAAGACACACTTATGTGAAATGCAATAAAATATTTCACTTATCCAATCTGGCCATTACTCATGTTGCAGAGAAAATGCATTGGCAGATGTGAATGGCTCAGAAACCAGAAGTAAAGAAAGGTCAAGATCCACTATTGTTTTCCAAATCACATAATTTCTAGGTTTGTGTACAACTAAGAGCTTCTGCATAGTTTAACTATTTTCACATAGGTACAAGAAATGGAAGACAAACTTGAAGGTTTATAGAAAAACTCAGAGCATTTCCAGATGCAGGGATCCTACTGGTGCAACCAGTCAAAAGGCCTTGCACTACCTTTTCTTCCTTAATTGCTTTTTGGTGGAACATAAAAGGATGGAATATAAGCAGTGGGAAAATACTGGAGGGTTACAAATGGAAGATATCACTGTTCGGACCTGCCACCAAATAAATAAATAAATAAAAATCCATGAATGCAGCAGGGCGAATGACCAATATAAGCTTTGCCTGGAAGTACCCACCATCGACATAAATGCAGTTACAAAATTCAGTTGTAGATGTACCTTCCAACCAATCATGGAAGGTTTAATGAAAGCACCTGCCAGGATACTAGACACTAACTATCCTCTCACAGCAACAAACATAACAGCAAGAGAAACTCCACCTGCAGACAACTAATGCTGATGCCACCTAGTGATGAAACTATAGAACAGCACTATCCACACACCGATGACATTTAGCAAATGCAGATGTAGATTACGCAGTCACAGCAGTTCTGGAGCTAACAAAGTATTTCCAACAAGTGCCTCCCTCTGTATGAAGTCATCCTTTCCATTTCTCATCATGTTCTCGAAGGGAAGGGAATCTGGCACAGCCAGTTGTTCAGTTTGCCTTGAAACAAAACTGTACTGTTTTCCATTGTTCTCAAATGCAGGGAGGTAAGAAGGCCTAAGCGCCAGGGAGGGACCTGGGCCATCTGGGACCAGATATTCCCTGCTCCCTTACATGTGCTAAAGCTAGATAATTAGGGTGCATCGCAGAGAGGGGGTAGCACACCCACTAGCCCCATCCTCAGCACTAGCATGCTATGGAACATCAGCAGAGATGGCAGGGTGCCCCTTCCCAAAGTCACAGGCAATGTCTTCTCAGTCGTGATGCCCCAGCTGCAGGATGGTCTTTCAAGAAAGCATCAGAATACACAGAAGACTGGTGAGGCTAAGTGAAGACTTTCCCTCCTTAAAGTATTTTAAATAGCTGCTTTATTTCTGTCATAGCCATTTCTGTTTTTCATTATGTTATATTATTTATTCATATCTGAACAACAATATTCATGTTCATTATGTTTTATCAGTTATTCATATTTGAAAACAATATTTATAAATTGCTAACAATGAGAAATTCCAAAGCCATGTACAAAACAAGTCTTCATACAGAGGGCAAGGTTACCTTCCTGATTTATTAAAATATGCATTGAATCTATCATACAAATAAGACAAAAAGCCTTACTTGTAGTTCAGCCATCATTCTGCTTGGGTACCAAAAGCAACCATTACCAAAACAAGCACAAAAATAGGTCTAGACATTTTAATAAGTCAAATTTATTTCTCCTGGCATCACTATGAAGAATATTTGCCATTACATGAAATATGTTCATACCAAGTTTTGCACACATCTCTCCAGACAGCAGTTTAGCTTGCTCAGTACATATTTGGGCCAAGGAGAGTCCCCATGGCTACTGGGCCTGCTTTTCGAGTGATGTTCAATGACATCTCAGGGTTTTCTAACCCACCCAATCAGAGATTTACAGTCTAAGTGCTTCAGCCACAAGCCATTCATTGATGGCAATGCCTCCAAACACCTTCCATTTCCTTCTGTAGACAGGACCCCTGTTGCTACAAGCCCAGGGGAATGGTGGGATAGTGATGAGAGGAGCTTTGTGCTGGGAGATCACCTCTGCTTGGGAATCGCTTCTGTGCAATCTGGCAGAGACAAAGCTGAGTACACTGAAACAGTAATTCTCATGCTTCAGCTCCTATGCTTCACAAAAACAATGTGGGCAGACATACTTTTGGCTTCCCATTCTTCTAGAACATTAAAAACTGACACAATTACAGACAGAATGAGGGTGAGGCACAGCTGCAGTCTATAAAATTTCCCTGACCTACTCAGTGGATTTCGTGTACACTTGAGTGCTATAGATTGATGAAACATAATCTAGAACACCCTTTCCCAACTGCCTGCCTTGGCCAAACTAGATGGGGATGGTGAGAGTTGCAGAGCGGCACATCTGAAGTGTAACTACTTGGAAAAGTCGGCTCTAGAAGAAGGGAAGATGTCATAAACAAGTGTCTCACAGCCATTTCCTAAGTAACTTTTCAGATGCTAAAGCAACAGTAGTTTCCTAGAGCAAGGTTGCTCTTATGCTACCATGATTTGAAGGACTTCTGGTTTCAGGTTCCTGACGAAGCTTGGGCATGACACCCTCAATGTACTCCTTCCTGTCTTCCCCCCACCATCAGCACCATCTGGTATTGCTCCTCACCCAATTTCTCATTATTTCTAGCACTTCCTTACTAGACAGTCAGGTAATGACATCTGATGGGAGTTGTAGACCAGCGTGCTATAAACTGTGGTTTTTCATTCATACCAGTTTTGAACCATGGTTAATATGAACCAAGATTTGGAAAACATTGCTACCATCTTGCAGTGCAATAGAAACATAGAAACAGAGCGAGTCAGAAGGGCCTCCCGGGCCATCTAGTTTGACCTCCGGCACCAGCCGGCTCCGCTCACAACATGCCCACCATGTGGATGTCCAGCCTATCCTTGAACACCTGCACCGATGGGGCCTCAACGACCTCTCATGGAAACCCATTCCACACCCTCAGGGTCCTGACTGTCAGGAAGTGCTTCCTGGCATCCAAATGGAACCTTGGCTCCCTGAGCTTTGCTCCATTGGAGCGTGTCCTGCCTTCCTCTGCAGGGGAGAACAGGTCTCTACCCATCTCCATGTGACATCCCCTCACATACCGGTATGTCGCCAACATATCCCCTCTGAGTCTCCTCTTCTCCAGGCTGAAGAGACCCAGTTCCCTCAGTCTCGCCTCATATGGCATCCCCTGCAAACCGGCCACCAACCTTGTGGCCCTATGCTGCACTGACTCCAACCTGGCTATATCCTTTCTGTAATGAGGGGCCCAAAACTGAACACAATACTCCAGTTGCGGGCACACCAGAGTCGTGTAGAGTGGTAGTAATACCTCTCTTGATCTAGAAGCCACACTTCTGGCTATGCAACCAAGGGTGGCATTCGCCCTCTTGACCACTGCATCACACTGCTGACTCATGTTGAGCCTGCAGTCAATATGTCATGCTGGCATGCTGCAGAATATGGTTCACATCCTAACTGGGATTCACAAATTCACAAATCCTGGTCAATGGTAGAGCACATGCTTTGCATGCAGAAGGTCCCCAGTTCAGCCCCAGGCATTTCCAGGGGTGGCTGGGAAATGGCCCTGTCTGAAGTACTGGAGGGCCACTGCCTGTCAGCATAGGCAGTCTTGAACAAGATGGCCTAATGGTATCAACAGACCTAAGGTAACTTCTGTTCTTACAGGAATCTCAGTTAAACTAGTAAGAATAGTACAGGCAGTCCCCAGGTTGCAAATGAGTTCCATTCCTGAGAAAAGGGAAATTCACCTTTAAGTCAGATTTGTATGCAAGTGGGATCACATACAGTTAGCCTTCCACATTTGCTGAGGTTAGGGGCACAGGACTCCCTGTGAAAATGGAAAAACTGCAAATACCTCTACCCCCCCCCCCACCCCTCACAACTCACCAGTGCCTCCTCTTTGCTGCAAGGAAAGGCTGGAGAAATTTCACGCTCTGGATGGGTGGGGCAGGAAGGCCTGCTTTGGAGGCCTCCCTCTCTCCCCTTTTGCTTCCTCTCCCTCTCTCTGGTGATTCTTTGGCAGTCTTCCCTCTCTCCCCTCACATTTCTTCTCTCTCTATGGTGATTCTTTGGCAGTCTTCCCCCTCTCCCCTCACATTTCTTCTCTCTCTATGGTGATTCTTCGGAGGCCTTCCCTCTCTCCCTTCTCGTTTCTTCTTTCTCTATGGAGAAGAGGACTTTCCACAGTAATGTTTTTACATTAATATGTTTTATGGCAGTACCCTTGTAAGTATGAGTTGTTCATAACTCAGACACTCATAACTCAGGGACTGCCTGTGGCTAAACTCAGTAGGAACCCAGTGTAGAGAGGGTGCCCAGCTCTTACACATTCCAGTCTGCTCCGTCAGATTCCTGCAATTCTGAGGAAGTGGTGGAGAGGAAGAGGCGGGGCAGATGTCTGTGCAGCTTCAAGGTTACCAAGTGAAGATTCTCGGACAGAGCATGAGAACTGATCCACCTTGAGAAATGGAGGGAGACATTTCAGAACTGGCAGGGGAGCAGATTAGAAGGGAGGTCCTTGACCCTGTCAGGAGCCCCCAGGCAAAACGAGGGGACCAGTAAAGAAGTGTCCAGCATTCCCACCATCTAGCCTGCAAGCAGCAGGCCAGCAGGCATCTCCCTGAGGGTGGGGTCAGAATCTTCTCTGAAAGGGAGAGGAAGAGGGAAAGTTTCAGTTCGTATTCAGCTCTTCACATGGGCAGATGCTTCTCTCACATATCAAAGAGAATACTGTGTTGATTTATTAAAGCTTAACATGTTACAGAACAGTATGAAAGGGCTTTGCTTTTCAAGTGTCATCTGAGCCTGCTGGAGTGGAAAAGTGGGAGGAAAGACCTGCTCACAACATCTGGCAGATCCATCTTGCTTCCAATACAGTGGTCAGAATGCTTTGCTGAGTCATGTAGAACTCAAACAAGCCAGCTGATGCAAGCCCAAGGTCACCAATTAGTTTTCGGAGCTGCTGGGGTACTGGGGGGGGGGTGTGGAATGACAGGACAGAAAGAGAGACAGGAAGAGGATGGTCAAACCTTTTAAGAAGGCCAAACTAATTCCAGCCAAGGCCTTACTGAAAATGCTTGGAATGTTCGCAAACTGTGAAATAATATCAGCCATGCATACACACAGCGAATAGACACTGAAAGAAGTTGTGGGATTGTGATGACGCACCTAGGCATTCAGCATCGGCTTTCAAAGACTCAAGTAACTCAAGAGTCCCTGAGGGGAGCCACTGAGCCAGGCACCCTCACTGAGCATCTTCTCATCACGAGCTGCTGCTGCTTCCACTTCCTTAAAGGACAGGCAGAGAGCCAGTGAGCAGGCTGGCAGGGACATCTTTTGCCCCTTTTTCTCACCACCACCATTGCCTACAGGTTGCAGTGAAGAAGGGGAGAAGCTACTTCAAGGAGCCCTGCTGTGTTGTGGGCCCTTGACAAGAGCCCAACTACGCTTACCTTTGATGCAGGCCCTGCCAGTGATCTGCCTTAAGGTCACCCAGGCACACACATTGGCTCCTTCACAAGTTATGCTGAATCTGGGTATGGGTCAAGGGACATGACTGTTTTCTCCTCTTAATCTTTTCCCCTATACAGGAAGTTAATCCAGCTTTTAACACTGCATTCCAGAGTGAAGCTTTTTAAAGGAGCATCTGGCAACAATGCCTAGGAAGTTGTTTTACTAGTGTTGTTGTTACTACTATTATTCCAAGACAGAACTAACATGTTTGACATCTGAACAGGGACGTGCTTTTAGTACCATTCACAGGCTCTGCAGGACTAAAATTAGTCAGCAAGATCATCTGACTGAAGGAAGAAGAGCAAGGAAGCCTTCCTCTTAAGGGAACTCATTTTCAAAATGGAAAAAAAGCCAGAATATGCGTAAAGAGCAAGATGAGAGAAACAGCCTCTCTGGGAGACAGAGGGTGAAAACAAACAGTGTTGAGCAAGACTTTCATCAGTGGAATGAGAAAGCTATCTGGAATCAATGGAAATATCAGGCAACAACTACACAACCACCAAATGACATAAAAATCCAAGTATTCAGCCCCCAAAAGGATAGTTCCAAACATCCTGTTTCACTGTGCAAATGAACCAGTTCAGCAGAAGTATCAGAGGAAAGATTGTTCCTCAAGCTGGAAACTGGAGAGACAGGGAACCAAACCTCTGGAAACAGTTAGAAAGGTCAGAGGTTGGAACAAAAAACTACAAGGTAGGTAACTTTTTATGCAGTGCTATATATAATGTGGTGTATTGTATACCATACTTTAATGTGTTGTTCTAAATTCCCCAGAGAACTTTAGCTATTGAGTGGTATAGAAATTAACTAATCCTTGAAACTGTCCCCTGTGCCCAGGTGGGCCAAGGCACCTGGGATCTTACAGCAGATCTAGTGTCAAGGGTAGGCATGGCTGGGCACTTGCCAAGGACAAAAGGCCCCTGTACTCGCATCTTCTCATCAATCACTGCATCCTGCCTCTCCTTCTGCCCCAGAGAACAGTAGTGGTGAAACAGAGGAGCAGTGGGTGCCTGCTTTTTACTTGCTCTCTGGCCTCTGTCTATCCAGAAGGAAGCAGTGGTAATGGGGAGAAAGAGGACAGGGAGCAAAAGGAGCTGGTAAGAATGTCAATGAGAAGGTGGACCCACTGAAGGAGGAGTTCATCAAGAGTATCTTGCTCAAGGCCTCTCAGAAAGCTGGAGTCAGGACTAAACCAAAGTGGCACCGAAAATACACTGTGTCTAGGTCAGGATTCTCAACCGTTGTCACAAGAACTCTTAGCTAATTTCTATGCCCCAGGCAAATATGTGTAACAATTAGTGAAGCATGATGTTACAGACATTTGAAGACAACACTGAAGACAGGCCTGCCAGAGAATGAAAGGGTGAAGAAAGCTGACTGGTACAAAAGGGAGGACAGATCCCATTCAATGGATACACAGCAACAGAAATGGTAGACTGAAATTTGACACAGATGACAATTCCATCAGTGGCAGATAAGGCACTCTTACTTCATAACGAGTAGTGGGTAGACATTGGGTTCATCCCTTGTTTGTTCATGCTTAAAACTGCTAACTGCTTGGCATATATTGAAATCCACAGCATAAATAAATATTGCAAAACATCAATTCAGCTAAAGCACAATTGCCTGTTTGCCACTCCTCAGGTTTAATGGAGAAGTGTATGGTAGAATGCCATGTATCTTATTTTGTACTGGACAATCTTCTATTTGAAGGGCTGCCAGTCCAAGTTCCATTCAACAATCAAGGGTGGATGAAGTTACTTTTCAACAATTTAGCATGGGGATGGAAGACTGACAGGTAGATAAGTCACAACTGGGCAATGTACTATGTTTCCATTGAAACTGGACTAATTATTCCTAAATTTTCATAGCTATGTATAAATTAGCATTTGTAAATCTTATGTAAGTCTGTGACCTCTTGGGTCTTTTGGGGGGCTGTTATGCTGAAGTGGCCACCCAACCGTGAGCACATCATACAGCCACTCCCATGTGGTCTGAGTGGATTTGCCACATTTGCCAGGGGATTGCTAGCAATGCTGGATACAGACGCAACCTCTGGAAAAAAAACAAAACACCAGTGCTCCAGTTGCACTAGACACAAGACAACAACCAACTACTATCACTCTTGTTCTGCAACTAAGGGGAAGCTGGAAGAGTTGAAAGCATGGTCATCAGGGCAGAGTTCAAGAAGTGAGCAGCGTAACTATCACAACATTCAGTGCAACCATACAGGAATGTTCTTCCATTTTACACACATCAGGAAGAAAAAAGGATGTGGAAAGATGTTGGCTGGGCAGTCTGTCTCCTGGCTCAGTGAAGTAACAGACAAGACACATCTTCCTGCTCCTCCCTAGTGTAGAAATCCAATTAGAATATAAAGCTGGTAGATGTGCAGATCAGTATAGCAACATGGAGGCATAGAGCCAATGGAAGGATTGGCGCCATTGATTGTTAAGTGACAGTGTACAATGTAACAATGCACTTAACACAATGCATACATAACACTGGAATGAGCAGAGCAACACACACAAATACACTTCTCTAGGAGCACCATACATCTTGTGTAGATGGGGGGCTGTGACTGAGACCACGTAGTTTCCCTAAACCAACCAGGCAAGTCTGTTTGCCAGTACCAATTTAAACTGGAGAGATTCTCTGCCTTGTATTTCACAGTTTGGGTATTTGTTAGATAACAGTTTATCTGGTGAAAGAAATCATCCAAACAACATGTACAATTTTTGAACATGAATGAGGGGAGAACTACCCATGGAACTCCCTGCTCCAGGACAAGGAAAGTGCCTAGAAAATAACACAGTTTTTGAAGAGACTCAAGGAAATATATAGTGGTTATGAGAATGAAAGCATATATTCAGGGGTGCCAGTCATGGAAGACAATGACAGTCTCTCCCCCATGTTTCAGACTACACACAATTGTTCTGTAAAGGCACCTCTCCCCCTCTTTGATTGATTTATAGAAAGTCAGCCACAACACATGCTCTTAATAACTATTGCTTTTTTGCCGCTTACATCTTGAATATATCCAGGACCAGAGCTGTGAGCCTTCCTGGGAATCTCATCCCCACCAATGAGATTTGTTTGCCCTGCTATATTTAAAACAGACAGAAGAGAGCAACACCAATAATTTCATCTATCCTCATGCATAACAGACTCTGTCAGTTTACACATATCCACAGCCACCCCCACCCAGCATATGCACACATGACTTTGGAATCTACCAGTATGGTTGAAATTAGAATGCACCGACATTCTAAAACCTCATACTGTCCAAATTCATAAGAATTTAAGAAGAGTCATGCTGGATCAGGCCAAACGTAAATCTCATCCAGCATTCTGGTCACGCCCCAACCAAGAGCTCCCTGTGGGAAAAATACCATTAGTGCATGAGGGCAATAGTACCCTCTTGCCCATGCACCCCAGCAACTGGGGTACAGAGATGTATTCACTAAGACGGCAGGTTCAATAGCACTAGAGCCTGGAGAGAGCAAGTTGCACAAAAGACCAACCAAAATGATCAACAGGTTCATACAGCTCCCCTATGGGAAAGAGTGGAGCTGTTCAGCTTCAGTAAAAAGGGCAACTTAGAGGAGACATGAGAGAGGTATACATAATTATGCATGCTGGGGAGAAAATAGACTGGAAGAAGTATTTCCTCTTTCCTTCATAATGCTAGAACCTGCAAGTCATCCCATGAAGCTGACCAGGGGAGACTCAAGACAGGAACAATTTTACACAGTGCATAGTGAAACAGGGGAATTTGCTCCCACAAGATACAGTGATGGCTTTTGTCTAAATGGAGATTAAACCAACTCATGGAAGATAAGGCTGCCACAGGCTACTAGTCATGATGGCTACATACGAGTTCCAGTTCCAGAGGCAATGTATCTCTGAATGCCAGGAGCTGGAGAACACAAACAGGTTGAGTGAAACACCACCCTCTCATGGTGGTCCCATGGGGCCAGCGTGCAAACAGTGCTGGACTAGACAGACCTGTGGTATGGTCCACCAGGACTAGACAACCTGTGGCCCTCCAGAGGTTTTGGTATTCAAATGAACTTGCATTATCCCAGTTTGGTCTCTCCTCCTTGGTGTGATGCTGAGAAGTAGCATAACTATGAAGACTGCCTTTTTTGTATATGATTTATACTTCTGGGGCACTCAAGATTATCACTGTAACTTCCACAGAACAGGCTCTGTAGAAATACCAGTGGGAAACTGCTCTTCTTTCTGGTCTTGTACATAACACTCTCAAAAGCATACTTATCAAGTGAATTAATCTGCAAACTTTGATATAAGTGAAGAAAACTGCAAGCCTATAAATGAGCAAAACTATTTCACAGCTGCAAACAGAGAAGCTTGAATACAAGCCATCTTTTTTTGCTTGTGCAAATGCATATTTTAGTTGGTACTGGTATCCTGTTGGTATTTCCTTTACCAAGTGGGCACCATCATAATTTCCACCTCCTTAAACTTTTACTTTAACCCCCAAAAAGCATGCTTTGCAAAATGTGACCTAATGTGCAGAAAATACTTCCGAACTTCCAATTCAAGTATTATTAGGCAATTAATACTAAAAACCAGAGGCCTGTTGTATGTATCCCCCATCCTCAATCACTCCCAATTTGAACAAAAAAGAAACTCAAAGCTTTAACTATAAGGTTGCAAGATCTGTTTTCTCCATCTTGCATGAGGCTCTCTTGCATTCTCTTTTCCAAGAAACAATGGTAACTTTAGTGGAACCCATGGCACTAAAACTAAGTCTGGCTTACCATTGTTGGTGCAAACCAATCTTAGAATCACATGTGCAAGACACAGTTCCACAGTCTCAGATGGGATATCCATTGCTCAGGGAACTGTCAAGCCTTTCTAAGATACTGCTTTCAGAGAATACATGTGAACCCCTTCCTTGATTTCAGAAAGTTATTTCAAGTTCACAGGACATTCATTCTTTAGTTTCATTACAGAAGAAGGGGCAGGAAAATACTGACTTCACAGCAGAAAAGTCCCTTGGTCTTTGTTTAAGAAGTTAAAGTAACAAGATCCAGACAGCTGCTGGCCAACCTTAGATCCCCATGTATCTTCCACATGCAGCAAAGAGAACAGCCAAAATAAGAACAGCCTGATCTGTTCACATTTAATCTGAAGCCAGCCCTGCAGATTTCAGTAGGGCTTACACCAAAGCCAGTATAAGACTGTAGCCATGCAACACAATCATGTACTAGTTAGAAAAAATTCCCACTGGGTTTAAGAGCAAGGGGCATGCTTATTCCCCAACCGTGACTATGCTACAGAACAGCCAGATTTAAACAGGACTTTGCACAAGTAGATCCTCCAACTTCTTGCAGATTTAAACATTTTAAAGAACTGCACCCATAAACATCCTTTGGAAACAGCCATCTCAACGTCAAAGTATTTCCCTTCCAAAAATATTTCTTTATATGCATATGCACACAGAGACACGCACATTGTAATAAGGTTGCATTAACAGGGTTCAAGCTCTCCAAAAAGGGCTAGGCCCTCAACACATGGCTTTCTGAATTAGCAAGGAAGCTGGTGCTCAAAGGAACGGGCCTTACTCAACTGTATGCAGACCTGCTCTAACTCTTAGGTCATGAGTTGAACGGGAGGATGCAACAGGAGCATAATTCCGCCAGTACCAACCTGAATGGCTCCTGTAATTAGTACTGCTGTGAGGAAGCAATGCATATGCATATCTATTATTAATGCTAATGATACTGGATTTCTTCTTACCTTTAACTGGAAGGGCTGGATCTCATTCAAACTCTGATTTCTGAGCTTCTTCGTAAGAACCTTGAGCATGGTACAAATCCAGCGGGGCAGGACAGAGTTCAGCACGCACACATCTACAGCTGCTGCCGCCACACTTGAAGCGCTCAGCAGAGCTGGCGTTCAGGAACTCCCGATCCACTCAACTTCGAGCCTCAAAGGGCAGCTCTCCAGAGCGATTCGATCTTGCTCCGCTCCTCTCATTCCTACAACAGCCTGCATACGTTTGTAATACCCACCCACTTTCTCCCCACCCCTCTCCTCGCTCACTCACGTACTTTTTCTTTCCTTTTCTTTTTTTAAGGAGCACCGCTCGGCCTTTGGCTGCATTTGCTGCGGAAGCCAAAGTGGGAAGGGGAGCTGCGGGCGGGCTGAGCTCGGGTTCTGCAAGGGGCAGGCAAAAGGCACTTGATGCAGGCAGAGTTTAAAGAGCCGGGAGAGCTCTCCCAGCCGAGGCCCGGGCGCGCTGCGCTCATGAGCAGAATCCTCTACCGGGCCAGCTCCCTCGCTCTCCTCCACGCTGCCGGCAGCTCCTTGCGGGCATCGCGGCCGCCCTCCTCTCGCCCCATCCCTCCCTTCTCCCACCCTCCCTCTGGCGGGCTCCCCCGCGCACACTGCGCCTCTGTTCGCTCCGCTTTCTCCCTCCGTGCAACTTGCCACAAACAAGGCGCAGCCACCATTGGCAGCCGGGGCGGACTGTGTCAATTGCAGGGGCGGGGCTTTCATTTAAAGGGAAACCAAAAGGAGAGCCGACCGCGAAGGAGTGAGGCTGGGTGAGTTTTCCCTTCGTCGTCCTGCCTTGCGGGACTCTCCGATCTTTAACTAGCCAGGTCGGGCTCGGAAGATCTGGGCTTGGCTTGCGGGTGGGAAGCTTCGGAGCTGTGAGGTGTGTGGGGTGCAAGAGACAGCAGACCAGATCGTTTGGGATTGTTCGCGGGACAGCGTTTTCTTGCCCCAGGAGCTTTTCTGCGAGTGATCAGCATGCAGCGCCGGCCGCCCTGGGGCGGCGTACAGGTTTGCAACAGGGCTATTTATGAGTTGAGGCTATCTTTCTCCCGAGTTGGGAGGAGAGAGCGCTGATAGGGCCTCTTCGGCTTTACTTGGCCCGAAAGCTCCAGCAAAAGAAGATTTTGAACCCAGTCGAGGTTCTTATGCACGCATTCTTCCCCAAGGGTGCGATCCTGTGCAGGTTTAAACAGGAAATAATATTGCACAACTCCCAGCACCGCTCAGCCTTAAACGCATTCTAGAGCTAACATGGTATCTCACCGTGGTCGTTAATAAGCAAATCTATGTTTTGGAAGGATTTGTTTTTGAAGCATTTCAAACTCCATCCGGGAAAAGCCTAGAATTGCCCTGAAAAGGTATGAAAAGAGATAATTTACAATAAAAGAATTTAAAAATGGAAATAGGCTGTTCAGCATGGCCCACAGCTAGCAGTATCACCTAAGAATAAAAAACAGTGAAATAATTGATAAAAGTTCAATGACATCTGGCACAATATGTAACAGCAAACAAACCAGAGGGCATTTTTATTAAGTGTACATTTGAACAGAGTCTTACTAAACCTTTCTACTCTTAAGTAAGTTCTACTGACATCAATGATGTTTACTCCCAAGTAAGTGGATATAGGATTGTATCCTTAAATTGCTACTCCAACATAGCAATTGGCCAGAACTCAGGGCCAAAGTATTTGACAGTCTGGGCACCACTGGCAAGAAGGCCCTGTTCCACCTCTCTCTAGCTGGCATTCCTCCTGGGGGAAGGGCCGTGGAGCAGGGCCTCCCCCAACACCCTCAGTGTGCCGGAGCAGATTTGTATAATGATGGGTGCATGTTTTGATGTGACCTTCAGTGTCTCTTAGACATTTCCCAGCAGCCTAGGAAGAGTAATGTGCTTTCCACCACCCATGCCCAGGGCAGTTTTGGAACTGTGTTTAAGGTGTCTGGGTACTCTGTGTAAGTACATGAAAGAATATTGGCTTTCCATGATGCACTTGGTGACTGGAGTTTTCATGTATTGCCTCCAGTGCAAGGTCATGCTGGGAACACTGTGGGAAATTGAAATGGTGGATAAACTCGGCCATCAGGGGTAGCTCAGGGTGTAGTCACCACCACTAGAAAAGCCCATTAGGGTTCACTCAGAGTGGGGCTGGGGCCCCACAAACCTCAATCCACTGCCAGCTGCAATCCGGAATATAGGATTCTTCTTTGAAGTGAGGTGCCATGCCCTTTGCTGCCTAGATGGGTGTAGATCAAAAACCACACCTGCACCAAAAAGGAAATTACTCCATAGAAATAGGCCTGTTTTGTACCTTGGGTGACTGAGAGCTTCTTTCCTACAGTCTTCCTGTTTCTGTAAATCCTCCCATGAACTGATAGAGACAGTTCTTTTAACTGGATCCCATCTATTGGCTTTTCCAAGCATTGATCATTCACTTGCAGCCTTTTGGATCAGGTGGGCTCTACACTTAAGGAACAAATACACAATCAGATTACTACATTTTCAGAACATTACAAGGGTGGCCATTCACACATCACCCAAAAGGGACAAAAAAGAAGTGCAGTCCTCTGAAACTTTACAGCAGGAAAAAGCCATCCTTGCTTGTTTTATCAACTCACATAGGATTGTGGCCACTAAAATGTGCTAGAACTGATTTCTATAGATAGAAGCACATTTTAAAATAATGACTGGAAGTCAATATTGTCTTTATTACATGTCTATCCTGCCCATTTGGCAAAGTTTCTGAGCAGTTTACAAGCTTAAACTGCTTAAAGCTTAAAACCATAAAAACCACAAGGTTCAAACAGAATAAACCTAAAGTATGATGAAGATAAAAGCCAGCAGAGAGCAAAAATGGAAAAGCACAATAGAAATGCCATTGTTCAGAAGACTGCCCATCTATTCACTATTGATGGGTCACTTAAGGGCCCCTGCTTTCTCTCTTCTTGTGCTTGTCTTTATACTGCATTTGGTCCATACATCCATCCAAATGCAGGATGCCTTCAAAGAAAGGGCTCTCCTTGATTGACCAAGCCAAAGACTTCAAAGTAGGACATACGGTCACTCTGCCTATGCCTCCCATGTAGAGCCTTGTTTATATATAATAGATAGTTATCCAAATATCTGGGTATACAACCATATTAGACCTTCCAATAAAACTGATTATCAAACTTTAATCAACTTCATAGGCTAAGAAGTTGTCTGAATCTTAAAAGACACAGAAACCAGAGGAAGGAGTCATGTATTCTATCATCAATCTTATACTAAAGCCTTATGATTTTAAGTGGGGGGAATCACCAGCTCTTTTCCTCCTAACATCCTCCCTGTGCCCAGTTGGGGATCAGGTAGAAATTCAGGAGATGTTGCTTCTCCTATCAAGATACATCCATGGCAGTAAAAGCCAGGCACACCAATTTCATTTCTGTTAGACATATCACTTCTGAGAATTCCCAAGAAAGAAAATGTGGTAGCAAATCTTTCCACCACTCCACTAATTTTAGACTCTAGAATTAATGGTCTTAATTGTTAACTATTGGGAGAGGGGCCCTGAGGTAGTAAGGTGGACATTACTCCACTTAATTAAACATGTGGTAAGTTAGACCTACTGTGTTTACATGTCCACCTGCTCATTGCACTGAGTGGTCTGGACTTGCTTCTGCCACTGACCAGCCCATGTACAAGTCCAGAAGGAGCACTTCATGAGGTGTTTGTTCTTTTCTTTGTGCCTTGAAAAGTTTTCAACCATGTCATGATGCAGGTAGCAAGGGGGAATTCTTTTCATGGACTTTAGCAGCTTTCAGGAGCTGCCTAGTTTACATTGGATTGCTGGTAGGTTTTACTTTATACTGTAGATTGAAATTCCTAAAAGTTTATATTGTATCATATTTTACTATATGGTTCTAATTGTTGTGAACAACCCAGAAACCTTGAGCTATTGGGTACTACAGAAATGTTATAAATAAAAAAATCTGCTGATTTGTACAGCCCCAGCTGTTGTTATCTGCAGGAAAAGCTTATCACAGCATGGCAATCACTAAGTCTTGACAATGCACTGGCTCCCAATCTTGGGTCCCTAGATGTTGTTGGACTCAAAATTCCATTATCCTTAGCTGCATCCATCCATTAACATGTATGATGGGTGTTGTACTCCAGCAACATCTTGGGAACCACAATGCCAATGACTGTATTTCAGATCTTGGTTGAAGGCACAGTTACAGGGAGCTGTGCTACAGGCAATTCTTATTTGCACAAATTAAAGAATCAGCTCCCCATAGCTAATAGTATTTTTCCTGATGCTCAACCTTTTTTGTACTTGCAGCCAGAAAGAGCTAACTAGGCTCTTTGATCTTACTCAACAGGCCTGTGGTCTGCACAAGTTCAGAATATTATTCTGACACTCTCAATTAACTTCAGATCAACAGTTCTATCTTTCCAGTTCATGCCTTCATGAAAAATAAACTATCTTAGCTAAGAGAAAGAAGTCCCCTCTTGAACCAAAGTGAGCAGCTATTTTCATGAGAGTAACTTTTCCATATTGAGAAATGCCAATATTTGAATGCAATCTATACCAGAGATAATTAACTCTGAGGAGCAACTTCTCCTTCAGTGGTGCCTGCAATGGCCCAAATAGTAGCTTTAGAGCAGAAGAAGCATAATGGGCAGGATTGGAGTCAGGAAGAGCAGATTCCTCCCAATGTTCACCATTCCTGATAGTTCTTTCCTCTCCAGTCGTGAATTAATCAATGGTGTGATGGAATTGTCCAGAGCAGGTCGCAAGCAGCTCCTCCTGGAGACTCTTATTCCTACCAAAGACTTTGTTTCCGTTGTTGCGTCTTTTTAAAAGAGAAGAGAACTCATCAGCCATCTGTAATGTGTGAATCAACACCAACCCTGAGTGCTTATAGAGCTGCTTATCCACCCTCCCTGATCCTCCACCACTGCTGTCAACAGTAGTAGTCATGACAAGATACAGATGCGGGGAAGGCCTTAAAAGGGTCAAGCACCACCTAGCGGCAGCATGTATTCCTTACATAATAGATGAAAGGGTATTCACAGATCAAGAACTACTTGAGGACTGAAGACCTCACAACGTTAGCATCCTATCAGAGAATATAATATCAACAGCAACTTCTGACAATTGCTCAACCTGTATTAGCGATGTGGAACACAAACCTTAAATATGTGTGTGTATGCAGGTATATACATTCGTAATACTTTCAAGGTCAGTTTGCTGTATCTCTGCTCATGACTGTATGGTTTATTTTTCCCCTCTTTTCTGTATAAGTGTTTGAGTTTTTGCTCTTGTTTTGCATTCTCAGCTGTGTTGCGCTGATGTTTGGTATTGTTGAAAGATTGTAAAAATCAAAAATTATGAATGCATATTAAAAGGAGATTGAGCACTAGTCCATCTTTTCCTCCTTCACACAGTTTTGCTGTATGTTAAGAGGGGAAAAAAGCTGGAAGAAGTGATGGGGAAACAAATGAGAGATGTCATCAGCTGGACTCTCTGTTTCAAGGAGATTGATCGCATGATAAATGCCTTGTCTGCAAGTACCAATGTGTCAGGATTTAAACACATTTTAAACACATTACAATTCTATATGTAACATTAAATGTTTATTCTTATATGTGCATGTTTGTATCTATGTAATACATGCACTTGCAATGCACACATAATATACAAACACAATATGCACATCTAATATGCACAAACTACCAAATACACAAACAGTGTGTGTAATACATGCTCAGCACACATGCACATAATATCTAGTACATGCACATTACATATACATGTAACAAACTTGGGTAATGCACACATGAAATATGTATTCAACACAGAGCTAATATGTACATTTAACAGAGAACATGTGTGCAATATATATGATATACCCATAATACACATACGCAATGCCAGAAGTGTAATATACACATAACACTTGCAATTTATAATATACGCATGCAATACACACATAATGCTCTGTAAACACAGGTCGGGATAAACAAAGGTCGAATTTCCTAACCCCAGGTAGCCTCCTATTCTAGCCCTGGATACCCCTCTTGCCACGCCTGCTCCGATGGGAGCTCTTGCTGCAATCTCAGTGAAGATGGCACTGGCACCCCTCCCCCTTCACAAGGCAGAAAGCCTGTTGCTGGTCCCCTCATTTTGTATTCAGCTCTTGCAACTCCCTCCCCTCCCCTCCCCTCCCCTCCCCTCCTCTATTACTTAACTCAGGTGGATCAGAAAGGAAGCACATTAATTCTTCTCTTATAAACAGGATACATATTAGGCAGAAATGCAATGTGAGCAGTAGGGCAATTACTCCACATGAATCATCTCTATTAGATCTTGTTTTAGCATTTAAAGAGACCATTTAACAAAGAGGAGGAACACATAAACCTAAAGACATAAAGAACACATTAACATAAAGATAGGCAAAGGGAGATTGCTCTCTAGCAGCACAATTCACTGAGGCTGCCCATAACCTGCTAAACTCGGAGGCCATCCTGTAGAAGACAGAAAGGAGCACAAGCATGCAGTATATTTTGTATACTGGCAGAGCCTGTTTCCTCCTGTCCCTGACCCCCTTCACACCTCCCAAAATGCTGCCTGTGAGGTTGCTTTCGCGACCTCAGAGCTGAGCTGGCACCATTCTTTCCCTGCAAGCTACAAAGACAGAGGGATGACATTCCAAGCTTGGAATTCCAACTCTGACCTTGAAGCCAATTTCCAAGGTTGGAAATGGGAACGTGGGACTCTAAGTTTTCCTGTGGCCATTTCTCTCTAGCATCCACAGCATGGTTCCCTAACATTCCTTGTTGCTGAGGGCAGCCTCACTCTGCATTTGTCACATTGCCAGAGACAGACCTCATCGGCATCTCGCCTGGCTGCCCACAGCCAGCTGGCCATTTGGCCACCACCCTCTCAGGCCAGTGGCATTTCCAGCCGTCCCAGCTCCAAGTCAAGAATTCAACAAGGAAGTGAGTTTCTCCTTAATCTAGCTGCTCTCTGAATATGGTGGAAGTTGAAAGGAAAAAAAAAATTGCTACCAAACCAGACCAATCTCAGAATGGCCAGCATATCAAAACTAGCATCTCTGTAACCCCAGCAACCGTAACATCCTTGTAACTAAGGTGTTTCTGAATGGTTCCTAGCATTAGCCATTCAAAGGCATGATGTAGCTGATCTGTTTTTTTCTCCTTCATAGATTTTCTCAGTCTAGGAAAAAAAGATGTAAGTGGTAAGAAAATAGAAGAGGGTCACAATGAGGAGATACCCACCTCTGGACTCCCTGTAAACTTCTGTAAATGAGGCAAGGTAATGGCACTATAACAGCTTTAGGTAGAAACATCTCTAAGTTCTGACCTAGAATTGGAGTAATCAAGCATTCCACTTTACAGAGGCCAGTCCTCTGCTGGATGTGCTGTCACAGGTCTTTAACAAAATGTGGGGATGCACAACAGAGTTCCAACATGCAGCTCCCAGTAGGTGCTTTGATACTGTGCATGCACAAAAATTTGTACAGACAGGCAAGATCTCATGTTGAACTCTCATCCAACCTCACCTGGTCAACCTGTTACCTTTTCTTGAAAATAAAGCAAAATTAACTCAGGGTGAGTTCACACATCACTACTTACCAGTCATGCTACGAAGACAATATTCGTGCCAGATGGAGGGTGGGGTGGGCAGATTTCAGGCTTGCAGGATCTAATTTGATTTATACTGAATACTTGAGGCTTAACAACCAGAGTCTGCTGAAGAAGTCACAGGGTGGCTCCTGATGAAACTTTTATCCTGTTAGCTTCTTACTCCAAACTTGGAATTTTATATTGTTGCCTTCTTTCCTGTGTGGCTCTCTTGTTTTTCCCATTACTCTTCCATATTTTTCCACTAAGGCAGAAAAGAAGGAACAGTTGCAAAGGTATTTTCGATTGCGGTGAGGTGGTTTGGTTAGAAATCAAAAATTTTTGATCCCAGAAATTAATTTTGACCCTTAAAACCAAACAAACCTCACAGTCCTTCCACACAAACATTCATTTCTTGTTATTCCAAGCTTTCTTCATTCCAGCAGTAAAATATAAAGCTGTAGGCGGAGAAATCATTTTGTTGGTATCTTCAGCAGCCAGGAGTCGGAAATCCTTGCTGATCTATTGCAAATTATCCAGAGTAGTTCTTTATCTTCTGCCCACTCCTGACATAGGAGTTGCACACTTCTCAAGGAAAGAAATGTGCCATGGAACATTGACATGATTGCTCTATGTTCTTGGTATGTTTCTTATTGGATGGCTTGTTTCTGGCTTGTTCCACACTCTTTGTTCCATGTTCTTGTTCCTTCATGCTAAGAACATAAAGCAAAGAGCACAGACAGGACAAGTTCCATACCAAAGCACCCACACTGATTATCTCTCATACATGCAAACAGACCCACAAAGATGCCAAGGCACTAAATCGGGGAATGTGGCACCAGGACCCAGGGGCTTTGCTCTCTACACCACTGGAACCATGTGCAGGTGGTATGCTGCTCCACTCGCATACACAGGACTAGCTCCACCACAAGGCAGTTGTCTCAGGCAGCAGAGCCGGGGAGCCTGCAGCAAGGCACCGGCAGACAGGGGCGTGTGCCAGGGAGACAGCCCCATGGCTCTGAAGCTCGTCCACAGCCCCCAGGGGTGATGAAGGGTGTTGTCCACTGCAGAGCCCACTGCCAGTTGTGCAGGCTTCTGTACACAGGCTGGGTGGGGACTCCTCTCCCTTTCCTCGGGAAGTGCAACTTCTTGGGCCGGCCTTGGCTCGTACTGTCTTGGCCTGGCCTGCCACAGACTATGCCATTTGCCTCTCCCCCTGCCGCATCCTGACACACGGAGTGAGGGCACTGTGCTCCGACCCAGGGCATCCTCTCCTGCAACGACAGCCCAGAGCTGCAGCCACTGCTCAGGCCCTGTGCATCTTCCCAAGGTAATGGGCAGGTGGGCAAGTGGTTGGATTCTCCTTTGTCGCTCAGTGATCGTTTCTCCGTGCAAGGTGGGCCATGAATCTGTGAAATAACAGTGAAGAATGTTGCGCTGGACTGACAGTTATGGCAGGCGCTCAGCATGTATGCTCCCAGTCTGTTGGCCTGGCCAGAGAGGGACTTTCAAGGAAGTAGAGGCTGGAAGCAGCCTGGGCAATGGCACTGCTGTGCAATTTGCTCACGTTGCTGGAAGGATGCTCACCAAATCACGCCCAGCCCTGGGTTTTCTGGCCTCCTGCTGCTGCCAGCACCTCATCTGTGCTCCTACTCCATGCCATCTGCTCATGCCCCCAGATCAAGCCAGCCAGCCAGTTGGCCAGCAGCCTGGCAGCTTCTCCCTGCCACCATCTGCCTGTGGTACCGTTGCCTGTGGAGACCTTCCCACCATCACCAGTCATCTTTGGGGATCCAAAAGGGAAAATTTTGCACATGCCAAAAGAACTTTGGCTCTTCTGAGTCCAAACTCTGAATGCACATGCCACGAAAATATACACCAGTCATGGCATGGAGGAAACGGTATGTGCCTCTGTGTACATGAAAGCTTTCCTGCTCTCCCACCTGAGAACAATAGCAACAAAAACCCCAGCACCGCTTCCGTGGCACTTAGCAACCAAAATGCTGTTTTCTGGTTGTTAGCACTGCCCGCCCTGAAACATTACATAAGCCCTAACAGTTGCAAACATCTATCCACACGTGGCCTCTTCCTAGCAATGTCACCAGTGGGCTGAAGGCAACTGGGCACATGGTTGGGGCCAGTGTGGTGTGGTGTGGTGGGTGGAGTGCTGGGCCAGAGTATGGGAGATCTGGGTTCACGTCCCAGTCGGCCCTTGAACCAGTCATGAACTCTCAGCCTAGCCTAACTCACTGGGTGGTTGTTGAGAGGCTACAGTAGAAAGGGGGAGAACTTTGTAAGTCTCCTTGGGCTCCTTGCAAGAGAAAGAAAGGTGGAGTACAAATGTAATGCAGATGTTTTAAAGTGGCAGGTTCCCTCAATTTGACATAGCTCATAAGCAAAACCCACAGTCTAGATGTAGAAATTCTCCAGCTGAATGGATCAGGAATCAACTGATGGGAAGGAACCAGATAAACCTCAGCTAGTTAGAGGAGGTCACACCGGACAAGGTGGACAAGCACTGTGACTAGGGAAGTATGCAGGGAGAGAAAGCTGCTCTGCATGTACTTTGCAGATTTTCAGGAGATTTCTGCTCTGCTGTCCACCAATTTGCAGACTCAGGACCTGCAAACGCATTTGTACCAGTTTGCACAAATTCATGCTCCTGAAAAATGCACAAATCTCCCCTTCATGTATATTTTTCACACTTTATAGGATTAGTTGTGCATTTTCGATCACCGTTTTTTATTGTACATATGTTTCTACAGCCAAAATGTGTTTTAAAAACCCTCAGAATTAAACAGTTGGTCCACAAGCCCTGAATACTCTGCCCAGCCTAAGTCCACCTGCTGTGGAATCCACTGGGCAGACTCTGAGAAATCCTGACTCATCTGAATCTCGTGAATTTCTCTGCTCTGACCTGACACAGGCCATTCTCCTCTGCCTCCATTTAATACTCTGAAGGGCAAACAGGGATTGTTTACCTGAGCTTTAGACTACGGATGGGCAAACAAGCAATACTTGAAATAGCTACAGTTCTCAGAACATCATTCCATGAATTGCCTCATGCCTAAGACATGAGATGCTTGCTATTGGTGTTCGCTTTACACAAACAGAAAACTTGCACAGACTAAGCAGTTACCAAATTTGCACAAATTTCTTCCAAGGACAAAAGCTAGGCTGAGTCAGTCTACTGAGGAAGTTTGCATAATTAGGAAATGTGAACAAATCAAATGGAGAATTAGGAGCAAGATAAACCTGAGCATGAGTTCAACCATTTGTGGGCATGTGTTTGCACTCAGGCTTTGAACAAGGCATGTTCTCATGTTTTGCAAAGAAAGCAAAATGTGTATATCTCCCTAATTTAGACCTGCTTCCAGTATTCCTGGAACTTTGCTGATTTGGGGTTCTACAGATTCCTGTAGCAGTGCCAAATCTCTTTCAGCCCACAGATTGGATTCCATTTCAGAGAAGTTATCTGAGGCCACATTCCATCAATGGATGTGGCTGAAAGCAAAAAGGTGGGGCCAGCATATTACAGCTTAACTTTCTTACAGCTGGAACCTGGGAGAGGCATTAGAACCGCTGAGCTTGGCCCTGGGAAACAACCAGGGAACTACCAGATGATTAATGGAGAGAACAGGATGGGCCCAGGGAAAGGGGATATGGCCTGCTGGAGAACCCTAGCAGGCTGGATTAAGATCCCGGGTGGGCTTGAGATTGAACATGCCCTCTCTAGCATGTTGGAACTGCCCTCCAATACAGAATCATTGGATCACTAAGCAGAAGCACTTGCAACCTCCAGATGGTCCCCTGGCCTCTTTTTGCCCCAGGTACTGTCTGCTGACAGTAAAGATTTGTGCTCAGATCAATGTTGTGAGATGACACATGGTAAGACCTGGGGCAGAGGCAGCAAGGGACTAGGTGGAGGCACCAAGACCCAGGCAATGCAGGCACCGTGTTAAAGACTCCAACACCAGTCTGGTAGCAAGTTCATGCTGCAATGGCAAAACAGTCCAAGGTCAAACCAGAAATGGGTCCTGGAGCAGAGGCACACTCCCAAAGATAAAGACATAGTCAAAACAGGCCAGAGGTTAGGAACCAGGAAGACAGCACAGAGGATCAGGTACCTTGGAGCAGAGCAAGGTCCAGGGGCAAGAATTCAGGCAGCAAGAAGCAGGAAGCATCACAGCAAGCCACGGACCTTTATTGCCAAGCCAGCTTCTAGAGGAGAGAGCCAGTTCACTGCAGCTCTTCCTTCAGGTCCACAAGGCAGTGCCCATGAAGGCCCAGGCAGCTGCAATAGCTTGTAGGGCTAATCCTGCAGCTCCCAGGGCTGTTATTCTGTAGCTCAGCCAGCAGATGGCGTCCCGATGTTGCCTCACATCCTGAGACATTCACTGGGCTCAGACGATACATTCAAGGGGTGAACATAGGTTGCATATGAGTTTTCATCGAGCCATGGATTGTCATTACAATACATGTTACTCTCTTCTCAAAACCCAGCCAAGATAATAAACTATGCTGAACAACCAGCTATTCACAACCAACTATGCATGGTTAATGAGCAAGGGTTTGTTGGTCCAACTGGGTTTAGACCCCACATTGCAATCACAGCCATGGTTCGATGACAAGCTACACTTTGCAACCCTTTCGTATGTGTACTTGTCCTCTCTGAACGAAGTCAGTGTCTGCTAACAGCCATTCTGTAGTATTTCTTTTCAACTCTGGGATGTTGCCTTTAAAAGCGCAAGTCAGAGCTGAAACTGGAAGAACATTACAGGGGTGAAACATGCAAGTTCCTTTATACTTAAAAACCTCTGCTGCCAGGTAATTTGATAATGCCTATAGTAATTTCATGTTCAGTCATTGTTCAAAGATGCAAAAGCAACTAGATTACTGCATCCTGGCTTCTGCTATGAAGAGTGTTGAGCAGCAGAGGGAAGCATAATTCCATCAAACTCCCTCAGACATTATGAAATGCAAGCTGGTTGGCACCAGGGAGCAGCAGAGGACCACTGAGAAATCCCCAGGAGATCTTCATTCAGGGCCAGACTTCAGGGCAAGAGGCCGCAGCCTCGCTCAGTGGGAATACAGGCTTTTCACATTCTGAAATTAACGTGATAAATACACAGAAGCACCTAAGGGGATTAAGGCACCAGATTATTAAAACCAAAGCCTAAGTAATAGCAATGGAGCAAAAGATGCTCTCGGTGGTGCCTGTAGCTGGTTTATTGTAATATGTGGGGTTGTCAGTCACAGAGCTGGAAGCAACAACGTGCTGTTCATTAAAGCATCTAAAGTCTGAATACGGCCTGGTGGTGAATGAAGGCTGGCTTCATACTGAACATTAGAGACAAGGGGAAATTGAATGGTCTGTACCCTCCTCTAGAAGCTTAAAGGAAAATAAGGCTGCTTTTCCTAGCGGGGTGGCTTCCAGACACTTGGACTACATTACCATCATCCTGAGGTAAGACTCAGAGCAGTGGTCCATCTTGTCTACCTCTGCAATGGTTATTTGAGGCTCAGATAAAGGTTACATTTCTAGTCCTGCCTCCCAAAGTTCTTGAGCGGGCAATGCCAGCTGGGATTGAAGCACATGGTGAGAAAAGACAGAAGGCACTGGAGGCGAGAGCTATGAGACTCATGGGCTGCCCTGTGCCCCCTAAGTTAGCCTGCCCCACCCCAAGGCTAAAGTCAGATTCATCTACCAGTCCACTCAGCTTCTGCATGTGGCACCATTTGTTCCTTGGCTGAGGCAGCAAAATGCCTTGGGCCAGACATTTCATCCACTGAGTCTTGGCTCCTTCTGGAACCTTCACCCTTAAAACAGCCTTGTAGGGTAGTCCACAATTCATTCCATTTGACAGGAAAGCATGAGAAATTATGAACCATGATATGTCTACAGCCACACAAGGGGTCCACCACATCAGAGGTGGGACATGAATTTAAATATCATAGGCCCAATCCTTTAACCATCAACATGCCCCCCTCTTTCTTTCTTTGCCTCATGATGAGGAAAATAAGCTCTAGACTGCAATCGTGTGCATGCTTGCTTCATGCACTTGAATGATGCAACAAGCCCGGGGTGGCTAAGAAGCCCTACAGCAAGCCATGGTTGCTTGAGGTGGCTTCAGAGCCTCAAAGAAGCCACCCCAGGGGCAGGGGGAGACACTAGCTTCAGGCAACATGCTAAGTCACTGTGGCGTCAAAGCCATGGTGCCTGAATGTGTCAAGTGATCCCAGTCCCTAGAAGCAGGGAGCCAATGGGCTTGTGGGATACATGGTGCCGACCCCTGCTCTAAAGTTAGCTTGGCTGTGTTAGGGTGAGGCCCTCTTAAAGTTTTGACTGCCCTGAATCTCCTGTATGAGTCATCCTATGCAAACATTTGTTGAGATAAGGAGTAGAGTTAATATTGGGTAGGATGTTGTAAATGCTGAGGTTTTAGCATGCTGAACAGGGAAGTCTGGGGAAATCAGGAAGCTTCCCAGACCTGATGACCTAAGCTCTGCCAGGCATGCCTGCCAATTAGGTAAATGAAAAACTTAATTGATATTTATTTAATAGGGCAAGTGTAATAACAAATGGAATTATAATTTTAAGAAGAATTTGCTAGCCAGTATTTCTAATCACTGTAATAGGTTCTGTTGCGTGGCAGATATGCTTTGTTTCATCATATTTTGTATTCTCTAACCTTGTTCAAGCAATACATAGGTATTTTATGATATTTATTCATTCATTACATTTTATGATATTTATTTATTCATTACATTTATATCCTGCCTTTTTTCTTACAAAGAACTCATAGCAGCTTATGTAGTACTCCTTTTGCTCTCAATCTTATCCCCACAACAACCCTGTGAAGTAGATTCAGCCCAAAGACACCCAGTTGGCTGCATGGCTGAGCAGGGACTAGAACCCAGATTGCCTGAGTCCCAGACCTGGTCTCTTAACCACTACACCACATTGCCTCTCTTTGTGTTCTCTGAGGAACAGCTCAGCGGCCACTTCCCACCGTTATATTTCTTGATGCCCCGAACAATTGGATAAGATCTGAACCATTGTGGAATAGTGGTTAAGAGTGTGGGTTTGGGACTCAGGAGGAGGAGGAGGATGTAAGCCACGTTGAGTTCTTTTTAAAAAAAGAAAAAAGATGGGATATGAATCTAATAAATAAATAGGATCTATGCATGTGTAGCTAATTGGGCTCTGTCGAGGTAGCTTCATTTATCTCATTTGGTGAACAGGAGTTTGTTCTAAGTGTGGTCAGCAGCATAGTAGATGGATCTCTGCTGGCAAAGGTGATGCAAACTTTCAAGCTGCAGAGAAGGGGACAGATGTAACAGTGATTGATCTGCTTTGCTAAAAGATGCAGGGCAGTGGGGAGGGGGTCGGATGAGAGAGCTTCATGGCAGAGGTGGGCCTGTCAGCGTCCATCTCCAAACCAGCAGAGCTGAAGAGTCGCTTGTGACGCTGCCCTGCTGGGTAACTGCTGCTGAGACAAGGAGCTGTCAATTCAATTTGCTGCCAAGTGTTACCTGATTTAAAGTGCAACCTGTGAAAGCACCAGAGCAGCACACAGAAATTGATTAGGGAATAAAATTATAACATCCGAGTCCTGGCTTCACAACCCTGCAGGAAGACTCTGAGCATGTCTTCATGGCCAATCAAGAGGAGATGATTGCATTTCAGATGCTTTGTGGCTTCCCATTGTTATCCATCCTCCTGTTCTTTCTGTGAAAGTCTCCCATGAGCAATGTATTTGTGTCACACTTTTCTTTGGGCTGCCTTTTTCTCTTTGTGTGTGTGTGTGTGTGTTTGAACCTGTATTTGCTTCCCAGTGTGGTTAACAGTATTATGGTTGCATGTGGACACAGGGGAAAAGGACAAAAGCCAACAGGAAGGTAAGGTTCAGAAATCTATTTCTTTAAGGTGTGCTTAAAATATGTTAGGGTTGCCCTTTGTTCAATAAGCCCTTGAAGTTATATACAACCCACAATATGCATGCAATGGAATATCTAAACCTTTGATACCTTTAAAAGAAAAACAGAAGGTGGAATTAACAGAATCAGACATCTAACCAACCTAAAGCGGAGGCTCACTGACTTCCCTGAGGTTTAGAGTTCTGTACCTCAGGTACTGCTGCAGAAAAGTCCCTGTTGAGAGGCCCCATAACCCTCAGCTCTCCAGGTGGTGGGACACACAACAGGGTCTCAGATGTCAAAAGCAAATTTGAGCAGGCTCACAGTGTGTCTTTTCCATGGGGGAGGCTGGTGACTCCAATCTCAGTAGGGTTGCGGTCCCACTGATCTGTTTGAGCTTCTAAAAGCGATCCATGGTTCAACACCCCCGCAATAGGTTGACTACCGCGGATAGCTCCGATGAAGCAAAAAATAAAAGCTGCAACAGATAAGAAGCCCCAGACATAAGCACCCCCAGCCTTCCCTGGAGGCTGCATGAGAAGAACTGCACACATCCTGAGCTGGCAAGACTTGAGGATCTAGAAAGTGCTACCACAGGCAAGGAAATTGGTCTGTTTTTCACCTAGGGAGCACACAGCGCAGCCCTCTCTTTGAAGGCATCCTGTATTTGAAGGACTGTCTGTTCCAAATCCAGCTTAAATATTTAAAAAATCTAACAGAAGAGAGCTACTGCTAAGAGGGCAGCAGCTGGGAACTTCTTCCTGGGTACCCTGAAACCTAGTGCTGAACCAGTGTTGGCACTGTCTCTTTTGCCCTTGCTGGTTGGTGACATGGTCCTGGTTGAAAGATGTTCCCTGCAGAGCTAGAGAAGAGCTGCAGAGATTCCAGGTGGCTGGTGATAATTTAGAAATGGCAATTCTCCCAATGATCTTCAGGGTCATCGGACACTGCCATTCAGTGACAGAGTTTCCATGTCCTTACCTGCTCCAGAAAAGGGCAAAAGAAACTGCAGATAGACTCGGTATTCCAGAAAGGTTGAGTTGCCTCCTTCAAGGTTAGTGACTGGCAATGAGAGATCCTCACTAAAATATGGAGGCATTTTTTGGTGCTTTGGGCACACCTCTTTTGACCTTGGCCCAACCCACTCTTGGAATGCAGCCCCAAGGGCTTTTGTGTGGCCAAAAGGTTCTGAACTCATAAGTTAAGCCCATGCTGTATTGTTTTATTGTTACTCATTTATCATTTGTTTTATGGCATTCACATAAGACAAACAAACTAGCAAGTTTGTTCATGGTACCAGGTGCTAGAGGGGGTATCATTTCCAGTGTGGAGGAAGCAAGGGTCAGATCAGGGCTCAAGGAGTACGTTCAGGATGAAATTGTGATAACAGCCATGCATTTTACAGCAACAAAATCCTCAAAACAAATGATTGTGTTTAACTTAAAATATGCCTCGTTTTTAAAATGTCTCATAAATAAGGTCAGCTCTTCAGGACAACAGGAAACAAACCAAAGGGTGGTCGGGCAGAATTGTGTTGTTTTCTGTTTTTGCCATGCATCCTGAATGAAGAAGGGCATGCAATTGTTCTGAGCAGGGGTGACTTCCAGATATTTTGGTTTAAGACCATAACAGCATAAGGAAAGCCATGCTGGGTCAGACGAAAGGTCCATCTAGTCCACCACTCCATATGCACAGTGGCAAACCAGCTGCCCACATGATCCCTCAAGCAGGAGGGGTGCAAGACCTCCTCCTGCCCAAGCTCTTCAGCAACAGGTGTATGCAGGCAGGCCACCTCTGGTAGAAGAGGTGACACATGGCCAGCAAGGCTAGTAGCCACTGATAGCCTCCTCCTCCATGAACCTGCCCAATCCCCTTGTAAAGCCATCCAAATTCATGGCCATAGCCACTTCCCATGCCAGCGAATTCTGCAGCTTAGTTATACTTTGTATGAAGAAGTCCTTCCTTTTATCTGTCCTAAACCTCCCACCCATAAGCTTCATGGGATGAACCCAGGTTCTAGTGGAGAGGGTGGGGAATCGCTCCCACTCCACTCCCTCCACTATGCATTATTTTAAATACCTCTATCATGTCTCCCCTTACTCACCTTTTCTCTAACCAGCCTTCCCCAACCTGGTGGCCTTCAGAGGCACTGGACCACAACTCTCCAAATGTCCATCCAGCAGAGCCATTGACTGGGAATTCTGGGGGTTGCAGTCCAAAAGTGTCTGGAAGGCACAAGGCTGGGGAAGGCTGCTCTAAGCTAAACAGTGCCAGTTGTTGTAGCCACTCCTCATAGGGAAGTTGCTCCAGCCCCCTGATAATTTTAATTTATTTTATTTATTTATTTATTAAAACATTTTTATGCCGCCCCATTCGCCGAAGCCTCGGGGCGGCTTACAACAATGCCCTTCTCTGTACATTTTCCAACTCAATATTGTCCCTTTTCAGGTAAGGTGACCAGAACTGAACACAATATTCCAAGTACATACAGTCACACCAAAGATTTGTATAAGGCGAGTAAGATTTTGGCAGTTCTATTTTCTGTTCCATTCCTAATTAGGCCTAGCATGGAGTTTGCCTTTTTCACAGCAGCTGCAGACTGGTGCAACATTTCCATCAAGCTGTCCACGGGAAAAAGCTGTTCTTCCTCCTCACCCTAAATGGACCCCTGGGCAGGGATTCCTGTCCATATAGACCCTCCCTAGGCAGTAGTTCTGCTGGAAGAGGGCTACGGGCCTTTTGTCCCACCCCAAGATCCCTTTCTTGTTCAGTCACTGCTAGTTCAGATCCCATCAGCCTATACCTGAAGTTGTATAGTGATTACAACTCCCATAATCCCTGGCCTTTGGCTGTGCTGCTGGGCGCCTGTAGGAGCTGTGTCCAAAACATCTGGCTGTCTACCCGTTTTTTAGCCATCATCAGTCACACTTGAGGTGCATGGATAGCAAGCTGCCCATTGATTGGGATGCTCTAATGCATCACGGCAGGTGATCTGGATCACAAGCACGGGGGCAACTGCTCCTCCTGCCCTCCCTAAATGGACACCTGGGCAGGCGATTCCTGTCCCTATAGCTCCCCCCTATGCAGTAGCTCTGGCTGGAACAGGCCAAGGCCCTTTGCCCTCCCTTCCTCTGGACTTCCTCTGCTGCTGCAGACAAAGTGAGCAGAAAGGAGACCATGTCACATGAGGACAATGTCACAGTTGTAAACTCGGGCAGGGGGTGTTTTGGGAATGGAGCAAGACAGCGTGCTGAAAGGCAATGTCGCAATGAGATAGGGCACTCTGCGAAGTAAACAGAACTTTGCATCTCGGATTCATCTCTGCTAGTGCCAATTATTTAAGATGATGTTCAGTGTCAGGTTCAGCGTCTTGTGCAGAAGCTGAAGAGAGGGAGGGAGAAAGAGAGTTCTCAGCCACCAAGAACAGGATTGTCCTGATCTGACAATGTTCAAACCCACCGGGCCCTGCCATGCTGCATTATTCAAAGCCCAGTAACCAAATTTAGTAACCACCCCCAGAGGCACTTGGAGAAAGCCGCATTCATTTCCCAGCAGTAGCAAAGCCAGCCGTGGTGACTAGCTCTCTTGCTTTAAAGGAGCCCCAGCTCCGCTCTTCTTCTTCCTTCTTTGCCAGACAAGGGCTGATTTTTCTACGATCACTGCTTTTTTATACCTGGCAGTGCTAATTATACCTGGAGCAAGCTGAGGTCATGGTGGCTGGAAAAAACCTGGATATAGGATTGCCCTGAACTTAGTCAACTTTGCAGCATGGAAACATGTCGGGCTCTCCTAACATTTGAACAGAAATGATCTGAAAGCTTGCTTGCTTTGCTTCCAAGCCCAGCTAGAGGACCCAAATGGAGCTTCCAGATAAGCAGCTCCCAGTGCTATAAAATCCTCATTCTTTCCCCTGTAATCTTGCTCCTTTAGAACAGAGTGAGTAGGAGATAGATCTCTAGATGTATTGGACCTCCTCTCAGCATTCCTGACCATTGGCCGTTTTGGCATAAGCTCTGGGAACTACAGTTCCAAAGATCTGAAGATCTTCCTTCTGCTCACCTGTGAAAGCTCTGGCTTGGGCAAATGTGGCTTGCAGAAAGGAGCTGCAAAGACCAACCATGAGGTGATTTCCCCTGCCCATTCTATGAGCAGCAACCACATGGATCAGTAGTTGAAAATTTCTTGAACGCTGGTGATGGGGCAGCATGCTTCATCACACCAGAGCTCAGCAAGTGTGCTTGGGGGATACTGAACAGGCTGAGCAGCTCACACAGCTCTGTCCTCCTGTGCCAACCTGACATTCCCCATGCCTCAGCCTCTGCTGCATGAAGCAACCACTTTGCTCAGCCTAGGTGCTAGAAAGGGGAGACCTCCCGGGCAGCTGGTCTGCAGGGAAATGCAGATCTCTCCAGCCAATCTCCACCATATTTTGCCAGCTGCCTCTTTTATGACATGTAGCTGATTCCAGTGAATTGGGAATTAGGTGAGTGGAACAATGCGCACACACCACATTTTGCATGCGCACACATGCCCCACCCACAGGTATCCACACAGATAAATGAATATAGATAAACACTGAGAGCTGGTGCAGTGGTTAAGTGTGCGGGACTGGGACACAGGCGATGAGCCATAGGGGCAATTGGGTGCCTAATGGAATCTGATCCCAGAGGTGCAAGAACACCACTGAAAAGGCACCTTCTGTTGAGCTTTGCAGCCTAATCTTAGCTGAGAAGAGCTTATGCTGATAAACTGTAAAATACCCCCAGGAAATTAAAATGGTTATTTGTTTGTTTGTTTACATACATACATGTATTTATAGGCTACCTATAATTTCTGAGGCTTTCCTAGGTGGTTATGGCATTATAGGAACAAAAAATGCAATGAGCACTGTTCACAAGCACCACTTCACAGAGCCATTTTTAGAGATCTCTGCAAAGCACCCTGAATGTCAGAAAGCAGCATGCTGCAGGGGAGAGTCCATCTGGGCATCTGTCTGCCATTTCAGGTAGCTTCAAGGTGCTCACATGACCATAATGATCAGACCAGAAACAGATGGGATGACCCAATGGCCTCTAGGTACTGTCTAGAAGGCCATAGGATATTTCAGATTCTGAGCACCAAGGCTGGGTGGGGGTGGGGGGAGACCTTCCAACTTCAGAGTAGAAGATTCATTCTTGGATCCCCCTCTCCCCTTGAAGCCAGTGCAGAAAGACCTGCACCGTTTACACCTCTGAAGCCATATGAAAAGCCACAGAGAACAGGTGAAGAGCATGTTCGGGTACGTGGGGAGAGGAAGCAGCAGGCACTGCTACAGTGCAACATATGCCGGCGGTGCCCCTTCCTTCATTCCACATCCAAAGAGTTGCAGCTAGACAGCCAAAATTGGCCATCTAGCCAAAAGGCAAGGCGGGAGCAGCAGGGGGGTGAGAATCCCCTCCGTCTCCCCCACACACACACCACCATCCTACATAGGCTATCACAGGATAGCCATAAGCCTCCAGTGGGGCATCCCCACTGGACTGCACCGTGAAGGTCTGCTTTAAGGGCAGAAGAGAAATTAATTTGGAGCTAACATCAAGCAACTTAATGTACACATCCCCAGCTAGGGCACAACTGTCCTTTGTTTTTCTTCTCTAATACAAGAATGCATGAGTCAGGGAAAAGGACTTCTGAAATGCTTGCATAAGGACACTTATACAGAAATGTATGCATTTAGGTATATATTCTGACTCCACTGTGCATTTTTGTACATATTCCTTCTACTGTATGCATGCGTTTCCCTATAAATTTTGCATGCATTCTCTTAATGTCTTCCTTTTGCATTCATTTCTCCTCATATATGCACAAGGAGAAATGCAAACGTGGGGGAAATGTGTACACAAATGCATACAAAAATGTATGAGAATTTTTCTGCACACAGCAAAACTGGGCGCTTAGGCCAAAATCCTATCCATGTCTAGACAGAAAAATCAGTGAGAGGAGGTTTGGAGATGCTGAAAGTTGTAGGCCTCCCCACCACCCCACCCTGACCCTAAAGTTGCAGAAGATGGCCCATTTAGGATTGCAGCATCCCTACAAAACTAGAATACCCTCCCACTACTTATGAAGTCAGCACCAACTCTTCCGGCTTTTTGGTGCCTACTGAAAACCTGGCTTTTCCAACAGGCATTCCAAGGAAGTTAGCAAAGTCCACTGTATGGAGTCCTGTTTGTTTGTTAGCTCATTAGCCTTTGATACACAATTCATAAATGTGGATAGACAGATACAGCATATGCTCTGATATCTTTAAAATATCATTTAAGCCTGATCCTAGTCACAGACAACCAGTACATCTTTCTTGCACATAAGGGAGCACAGAATAAAAGACTATGTGTTTAAGGAGTCAAATCCCAAACCATTTGTTTTTCTAAAAGCAAAAAATCTGATTGCTTCCTGCCAACCCCCCCCCCCCCCATATTTTTACTAGCTTTCAGCTTGTTTACAACCCTTTCCAAGCAATGTATTTTGCTCCCTGTCTGAGCTGCGGTTTGTGTCTGACCAAACCCATGGGAGCGACAGAGCCCCATAAAGCAGGTTGATCCTTAGCACGTCGGGACTTGGTGTGTGCAGAGAGAAAAGGAATGATATCAATATTTCCCTGGCACTGGCCCAAGTGGAAACAGCACGCCCCTTGTTTAGGCCACAGTTAATGATCTAAGCTGGAGGGGTGGTGCTGGGCAGGCAATGCGGCAGGCCTTCTGCAAGGCCAGCTGCACCTTTCCCAGAGATCCAGATCCTTCCTTTGCATGTGCAGAGAGAGAGAGAGAGAGAGAGAGAGAGAGAGAGAGAGAGAGAGAGAGAGGCTCCTGCATTACAAGCTGAAATTCTCTGCCCTGGGAGCCGAAGGAACTCTGCCAAAACCTGTCGGTGCTGTGGCCTTCAGTTCTGCTAATCCCAAGGAGGTCACCACAGCCTCTTAAAACCATCTCCACTGTCACTTCTCCAGAACCCTACAAGTAACATGAGAAAGATCGGTTGTTTACCAACACAGTATAGAATCTACTATATACTATAGATGGAAGCAGAAGAAAGGAAGTTGGAACAAAGAGTCACCAGAGGAGAGTTCAGGCAGCCGATGGTTGCCAGTCTTGGCATTCTGACTCACCTTCCTTCCCAGTTGAACCACAGAGCAGAGGCACCAAGCGCCATCTTATACATGCTTAGACAGAACTCCATGCATGACCGAGGTGGCTGCCCTGTCTGGGGCACGCCAGGAGCGGCAGGCGTTCTTTCTAGCTAAAAGTGCGCTGGGTTGCTCCCTGAGGTGAGCAGCTTAGGTCACAATCCTGTTGCCCCCGCCCTTTACGAGCTCCCGATGGACCCAATGGCCAGAGCAAGAAACCAGCACTGGCATACCTTGCCCCGTGCTGTGATCTGGATGGCCATTTTGCAGAAGGAAAGCGCTGGGGGAAGGCCTGGAGGCTGCAGCACAGGTAGGCACTGGGGCAAAAGCTTAGTCCCACCCTTGTTTCTCCCAGAGTGTTTTGGCACCAGCTGCGAGGAGGCAGGGCAGGGGAGGGCAAGCACTCCTTCTGTAGGATCCAGCACCGAGGTCTCAGAACCTTGATGCCGGGACTCGAAAAGATCCTATCCCCCACCTCCCAGCAATGTCTGGAGTCCATTGGATTGTACCCTGAAGGTACAATCCCAGGCCTGCTGGACAGCAGGAAGACATGAAGTTCCAGGCATGCAGCTGTAGGCCTTTTCCTGTCCAAACATGCCTAGGCTTGTACCTTTAGCTGAGTCACTTGGGATGTGAGCCTAGGTATGTTTGGACAGTACAAAGTCCTACAACTCTCAGCATTTCCTCGGCGGGCATGTGCTGCCAGAATACTATTTCTAGAGGATGCAATTTATGGCAGGGCTGGGTTGCTGGTCCACCAGCCTGATCATCCTCGGCTATGCTGACAGAGCCAAAGAAAGCTTGGAGGGTCCTGAAATACAGCTATTACAGCCCTTTTCATTTTGTATAATGGGAGACATCAGAGCCGCATTTGCTTAAATTATTTCAAAATGTGTACTCAAAGCTCCCCCAGCAGGCCTCACCTCTGCCAAGGCTAACAATGCTCGCAGTGACTTTCCACTAACCTCCAGCCTGCGCCCATCTCTCAGCCACAAAGCAACACTGGAAAAGGTGGCTGGTAGGGGAAGAAGGCTTGCCATTTGTAAGTGTAGGCATGAAAGCTCAAGGTCCAGGTTTTATCACCAGTTAAATATTTGCACTGAGGGAAGTTAGGAATACTAGGAGACAGTCAGGGCTTTATTTGAGGATGCCTTCACACATTACTTGCTGGCTTAGTTTTGTTTTAAAGTATATGTTCAATAATAAAATATGAATGTGACTAACAGGTGTACAGAAACATTTATGCATTTATTGAAAGCCTAGTGCATACCCAAAAAGGCTTCCATCATGGCTTACAATGCTCAGTAGTTAGAGAGTCCATTTCCCACAGGGTCACAATTTAAAAGACATGATGCAAAAGGAAAAAGGAATGGGGAGGGAAGAGGAGGGAAGCAAGCACAAGTTTTTAGAAGGTTCAGCTGGGATGGAAACAGTTCAGGTGGTCTGCTGGAGTGGCCACCGTCCATTTGTTCATTCGTTCTATTTTATACCACCCAGTAGTCAAAGCTCACTAGGCGGTTCACAATTAAAACCTTATAAAACACACTTTAAACGTTTAAAACTACAATATGAAAATAGAAATAAAAGCCAAAGTAATACCTACCCTGTGTGGTAGAAAGAGTTAAAATACAGCAATGAATCTAAAGCAACGGAGACTGAAGGACTAAAACACCTTGCAAAATAAGCAGAGTCCATCTGGTGCGAAAAAGATAGTCTCTCTGGGAAGCTCATTCCACAGCTGGGCTGCCACTTGCTTACTCCCTTTGGCAGGGGCTTCTAGAGAAGGACCAGGATGAGGATGCTCCTAGGGATGAGGATGCTTCTGGGGATGGGGCAGGTGCCTATGGGAGGAGACAATCATTCCAGTAACTGTTATCAACTATAACCTTGAAAATTAATACCAGCATCTGCAACGGGATCTGGTCAGTCTTTATGCACTTAGTTTGTTTCTATACCCCAGCAGCCAAAACCTTCCCAGTAGCTTAAAACATTTGTCCATTCAGGAAAAGAGAAAGCAGCCGGACAGAGTGATGTGAGAACCTGCTTCTCTTCTCTCTCCCTGCACGGCAACACAGGGAAGCTCATCTTGCAGCAGAGCTGGGAAAACCTGGGCAGTGCAAGGGCCCGCTCCTCCATCATTCTGCATTCCTGCCACCCTGCTGAATATTGGCAGTGCAGCAAAGACCAAACAGGGGGAGATTTATGGTTTGCCATGAATATTTGGCAGCAAACTGCTACAGAGGCTTTGAATGGGCAATTTTAGCAAGCTCAACTTGTCCATTCTAAGCTATCTGTAGTAGTTTGCTGATGAATTAGGGGCAAACCACAGCTTGTTTGCTGCTTTTTAAAGAATAGGTGTGACCGGGAGGGCAACAGGAATGGTGGAGACCATACACGGCTCTTGGTTGGCATGTTGGCTGCTCCTGCCCAAGAAAGATGCTGCACCTCCCAAAGGACAAGCTTCCATCAAGTCCAATCACAACTGCATCAGAGAACATACCACCACCTTACAGATGTTGTGGAATGCAGAAACTAACCTCATGTCAAGATGTAATCTGCTCAGTGAGGTAAGGGCCCAAACCCAGAAGGCAGATGTTTAAGTAGGAATACCATTTGCCTTTCCCCCTCAATGTAAGCAAAATTTCTTGGGCCCAGCTGGCTGTCCAGGTTCTGGCAAGAGTGGGGACATAGTGACCCTCCTGTCCCAAGAGCTCCTCTGTCCCAAAAACACTCTCTGCCATTTTTCACATGATTCTGTCTTTTATTGGACACTTTGAACTGCTCTGAGAGAGTGGAAGGATGATCCACTGACACTGAAAAAAGAAACTAATCTGCATGGTAAGGAATCCGCTATTTTTTTTTTTTTAATGGGCAAAGTGAGGATTATGAATGGTTTGTTTGTTTGTTTGTTTAGTGGACTGATATCCCACTTGTTTTCTTACAACAAACTCCAAGAAGCTCACATAATTCTCCTGCTGCTGCTCTCAATTTTATTTAAAATTAAATTAAATAATTAATTTATTATTAAAATTTATCCCCCACAACCCTGTGAGGCTGGTCTGAGAGTCTGTGACTGGCCTTATCCAAGAAACCTCTGTGGATAATCAGAATTCCTGCAAGATCCTCCCCCTCTCCATTTCCTATCGTCACAACAACCCTGTGAAGTAGGTTAGCCTGAGAGTGATGATTGGCCCAGTGTCACCCAGGGAGCTTCTTGGCCAAGTGGGGGCTGGAACCCAGATCTCCTGCATCCCAGGCCAGCATTCAAACCCCTCCGCCACACTGGCTTTTCCAAGCGCTGGCCCAGTGCCATTTCCTCACCACATGCCGCAAGTGAAAACCTCAGTCAGAGCTCCTTCCTTCTAGAGGGCCCCTTGCATAGCAACTCAGACAGTACAGTATTAAGGGCAGCCTATTTTTACACATCCTTATCGGGCTGCCTCTTGCTTTTCAGGGCGATACAGCCATACGCCTGAGGAGATGCTGGTTGTTAATGCTATTGGCAAAATTTATAACGGGAGCTTGGTGACGATCGACCCTGCGACGTTCTTCCACCTGAGAGACGGGTGGCTTTTTTTTCCAGCATAAAAAGGCAGGGAGAGTGTGATGGGGAGAGAGAATAACAAAAATGAAGGAGGTCGGAGAGGTAAAGAGGAGGATATATATGTCACTGCTTACCTCAGAGCCCAAATTAGAAGCTGGGTAAAAATATAAAATCACAGCAGGAAATAATGCGTTTCTTAAAATAGCACCTGCAAATGGGAGAGAGAATGAGGGGTGGGTGCCATTTGAGGTTGCTGCGCAGTTCCGCCCTCCATGGCAGGCTGATTAATATGTCTGTGCTACTTGTGTTTATATAACAAAGAGCACAAAAGGCCAGGGCTGCATTTTAACGAACCCTGCAGGGAGCTCTGAGAGTTTTTCCTTTCACCCCATGGTATTAAGTGGGAGGATACGCACTCGCAACTTCCTGCCCCAGGAAGGAGAAAAGACCCAGTTTCAGTGATGTGCACACACATATGTTTTGCGCCGGGCACGAGGCCGTTCGGGTTTTGCCTCTCCCTTGCTCTTTGGCATCCACAGAAAGGTTCTGCTGTCGCCCCCAATGGCATCCATGAGTGGCCCTTGGCTCAAAGGCAGAGCTTTACTAAGCCATCTGGGGCAGAGGGCTTTGTGATGAGAAGGCATTGCATAAAAGCTCTGCTCCATTTCTCGCCCAAGTTCTACCGACAGTGACTGAAGCCATCACGAATATGTTAGCCTTTAGGATGCCACAAGACTCTTTTTTCTTTTTCCTGAAAGAGACAGAGTTGCACAGGTATAAAGGTAAACGTGATCATTGTATATTTATGTAAATGGAGCCACGTACAAACACGATTCCTTCCAGCCACTGGGGATGGAGACAGAGCTGCTTATCATGCTGTGTGAAATGTCACTGGAAGGTTCAGGGTCTTCAGACATATTGGCCTCATTCTCACCATCATCAGAGGTTGAACAAGCCAAGCAACAGCAGGTCAGAGGTTATTTGAGGGCTCCCTGCCCTCAAGCAAATCTTGCCACTCCAACTCAGACAACACAGCCACACCGAGAAGGGTAGTTCGGAAAATTGGCTCCTGCAGGCACCAGCCTGTGCTACAGCGTGGCTCAAAGAAGCCACATGGCAATCGATCGGGCGAACCAGGTGCCGTGTTTTGCCAATATGTGCTTTGTAGCAGAAGCCAGACTTCGACAAATCAGATGTCAGATAGGCTTTATTCTGGGATCACTGGTGAAAAGGGTGGTGCTCTGAAATGCCTTATCATGTGACAATACTTCTGGAATCCCCAACCCACCAAGCTCCCTGCCCCTCTACACCAAGGGTGGGCAGGTTTGCTGCCCTCCAGATGCCTTGAATGACCATGCCCATAATCTCTGATCATTGGGAATGCAAGTTGGGGTTTCTGGGAGTTGTAGTCAAAAACGTTTTGAAAGCATCAGTTTGCCTACTACGGCTTTACACATCAGCGTGCTTCCTATCTAGATGCAATCTGACACATGTTTAGACACAAGAGAGGCCTTCAACTCCCAGCATGCTAAACTTGCCTTTCTACACTTGTCTTTCTACAAAAGTTGCATACTGCCTTTTCACACAAACAGTAAAAATAGGGGCCGAAAGCTAGATGTCCTTGATGTAAATGTATTTGGAAATGGTCTTACATGCCTGGGAATTCTAGGCGTGTGTGGTGTGGTGGTTAAGAATGCTGGAGAACTTCCCTCACAGGGCTGTTCTTGTACAGATAAAATGGAGGAGAAGCTTGTAAGCTGCCTTGGGTTGTGAGCTGCAAGGAGAAGAAAGGCAGCTCTTAAGGCAATGTAATCATAATAAAGTTGACCAGATGCATGAACCAAGAGCAGTTCTCCCTTGCCCCAGAAAATCCACTTCTTTCTTTAAATGCTGCGCTGAATGACTGCAGCCTATCACCTTTTCACTTCTTTATAAGTTACTTTACTGTCTGTGCAAAAGGGATGGAGTCTGTTTCAAAAAGATGGCCTCTTTGGGTAAGTGGGAAAAGTTTGCCCTTTGAGATTCTTGAGCTAACCATTCTCTTGTAAATTTACACAATCTTGTAAATTTCAACTAGTATTGCCCCCTGTTGTCTTTCCACACCTACACAGAAGAAAATTCTAAAAATATTGTCTGAGGTTCCCCTGAATGCCCTGCCAAACATGAATGCAGAAGAAAAGGGCAGTGGAGGAAAATCTATAACTAAACAAAGAAAGTAAGTATATATTTCAGCCTGTTTAAAATTGTAATAGAATTTGGGAGAGACATGCCCACCTCTAAGGACAGTCATCTCTTGAGGATTTCAAACATTAATTCAGTAATTTTCACAATAATTATTGTTTCTGTCTCTCTTCCTCTCTCTCTCTCTTCTTGTGTTCTCCCCTTTTCAGGAGGAGGAGGAGATGGAAAAGAAGAAGCAGAAAATTCCAGCTGCAATTCTGTGAATTGCACATCCTGAGAGGGAAAACTTGTTTTTGCCAATAATGGGGAGCATGCATCCTCCCTACCATCTGTAAGAAGAGCTTTTATTTTCCCACTATCATCATGGCCACTACCAGATCTTAACAGGAACAAACACAGATGGGAAGTGGAGGTTTGGTGTTTGGGCACCCAGCACTGCCAAGCAGGTCTGCTTGATTCTGTTCAAAGACTTCCTTTCTAAACAGCTCATGCATGGCCTGATTCAGCTTGATTTATTTGCAGGTAAGAGCCACTACATTCCATCAGGCTTGCACAAGGACTTCAGCAGCACTACGGAATGAGAATCCACTTTCCAAAGGAAACAATGCACAACATCTCATGCAAAGCAGAAAAGATTGGCAAGTTACTGAAACATACTTGGAAAAATCCTTATTAGTCCCTTATTGAAGGCAGTACTCTGTGCAGAAGATCAGGGATGTCAGAGGAAGCTGCAACAAAGTCAAATTAGTTCAGATTTCTGTGAATCTAACCTGCAGATTTCACAAGCAGAATGGATTCCATAGATTGTAAATTCTATCTATGGAGGTTTTTTTAATTCATTTATTGGCAGCCAGAATTTATGCAATTTCATTCCTTTTTCAAATGTGCAATTGCATAAGTGTGCAAATGTGCACGAAGTAATGTACACTTACATACGGGAGCATTTGCGAACAAATCAAATTTGTACACAGAATATCTGAGTGGATGATGAAACAAGATACCTGAAAATCTATGAAACACAGAATGGCTGTATTAAAAACTACATGCTACTGAAGATCCAGTAGCAGCTGTTTTCTCATCATTCCAAGTGGTGATTGGATTCTTCTTCCTTTACTTGGTGTGCCAAACCAGGAGTTGTTGGGAGGTGCGCAAGGGGACCTGAGCTGTGCCTGAGAAGGATGGATTGGGGCTATGCTCTTTCACGGGATGGTGATATGTGATATACGTGTGCTGGAGGCTTGTCCCCATTAGCGCGAGTTTCATTGTCAACCCCTGTGACAATCATCACATCACATCCATGGCTTGTGGACATCATCACCAGCACAGTCCCTGATTAGTGGTTGCTGGCGAGGTTTCCAGGAATGCTGGATGTAATTCCACTGGCCTGTACCATCAACTGCAGGCCTGATGCTTCCCCAGCAAGGTGCCCTCTAGATATATTGGACTTCAACTCCCACCAGTTCCAACCAGCATGTCCAAGAATGCTAGGAGTTGTAGTCCAAACAACTGGAAGGGCCAGGAATCAAGAAGGCCAGAGTTTAGATCTGGGACTGTTTCTTCAACCCAGTGAGCAAACCAGGGATAAGAAGAGTCAGTGTGAAGTGGTTAAGAGCACCGGGCTGGAAGTCAGGGGATCTGGGTTCTCTGCCCTACCGTGAAGCTTATGGTGCGACTTTGGGCACTCACAGACTTCTTTACAGGACTGTTGTGGGGATAAAATGCAGATGAGATGCTTGTGAACTGCCTTGGGTCTCTGGCAAGGGGAAGAAAGGTGGAATCTAGATGCGATGTAACAACAGCAGCAGCAACACCCTTTCCCTGTGCTGCAGCAGGTGCTTTGGGGGCAAATCCATTCATGCATCTGAGTTACTCTGGCATCTTGCAACTAAATGGGACTATAAAAATGGAGGGCATGTAAAATCAGAGGGTGGAGAACATTCAGGGGTCCTGAGAAGTCACCATGCCGCCCTAGAACATCCTGGTCTACCAGAAGAGGCAGGGGAAGGGATTCGGAGCGACTAGTGACTGGCATGTACGCACTCACAGAGTCAAGCTGGGAGTGAGTAGCAGCTGTTTTCTCATCATTCTGCATCTTCCGTAACCGCCTGAGTGCTGCTGTCAGAACTCCACGGTGCTCCAGCGCTGTGACTCAAGTATTTGTGAGTCATGGGTTGTTTCTATGTTGCAAAGAAAGGTTCACAATCTGGAAAAAAGAGTTCAGCAATCACAACGTGTGTCAGGCGCTTCTACGCAGAAAGCTCCGAGGACGGGGATGTTTACACATCCCAAGAGAAGGGAGGTGAGAAACCTTGGGCTGAACCCTGCTGTGACTTTATTTCGGGCACGTAAAGGTTGGCTGGGCTGGATTCCAGCCCTCGATTTGCTTAAAATAAAGCACGTGGCAATAAACACGCTGTGATTCCAAGACTGCAATCAAAATTCCTCAAGGAATGAAGACAAGCAAACGTTCTGTGAAGTACCTAAGATTCATGAGCAAGGCCCTCTGCAAGTCTCCTGTTTACAGATTATAGCTCTGATCTGAGCTGGCAGAGCACATAACCTTTCAGTAATGATCAGGCTGAAAGGGGTGAACTTAGATGGATTAAACAGCTGAATTAAAGATATTCAAGCCAGACTTTTCTCCATCGTGGCTGCGATCAATAGTTTACCCAGTGGTGTCCTTGAACTCCTGGGCTAAGGAGAAGCTACAAGTCTGGTGATGGAAGAATACAGACATGGACAGCAGGAAAACAGTAGAAAGAATAAAATATAAATTGTATAAAATTATAAAATTAAAATTATATGGAAAGTCATGGAACCCACCCTCTTATCTGCCAAAATCCTTTGTTTCTTGCTGAACCAGGGCACAAGGAAAAAAATCATTTTGGACAAGTTCTCATGTCTCATGAGTCATGTCTCAGTGGGGTAGCCAAAGGAAAAGGAAATGGACAAAAACCCAACATTACCAAATACCAACTACTTTATAGCTGAATGCTGTTCCTGCCAGCAACTAAATCTTCAGACAGCCATTTCAAACTTTCAGAATTATGCAGGGTACGGAGCAGACTGCATAAAAACCAGGGAACCATCAAATGGTTGGGGAAGGGGTAAACCCAGAGGGCAGGACTCAGACCCTGGGAAGATTGGATTTGGCCTCCACAGCGCTAAGTGAAGGAACTTCTCCAGATGGTAACAAACTGGTCACACAGCCTTATGTATTCTTATTCAGAAATAAGGCCCACTGAATTCAGAGGGCTTACTTGTAGGCTAATAGAGCTTAAATGAATAGAGCTATGAGATACTGGAGACTAGCCACTGAGATTAATAAATGGCTGGGACAAGTTGATTGATCGGAAATCAGTGGGAACCCAAGCAGGTTTGTCTGGACACACTCCTAGGACCTTAGTGGAAGAGGGGAACATACCAAAGGTGCATCCCCAGAATGGATGCTCAAACCTCCACCCAAGCCCTGTTCATGAGAGCCCTAGGAGAGAGCAGGTCATCCACTGCTCTTGCTCCTGACCTTCACATGCTCAGATGAAGGCATGAATGGATCTTTGCATGCATGCAAGTCATCTTTCTCCATGCAATCTGGAACCCTGCAAAAGGCACGGAGGGCTGCTGCTTCCTCATACAGATTCCACCCATGATGGGCATGGTTGCATGCACATCACCCCTACCTGGCTCCCTCCTGTCCTCACGTGCAACAAGTGCAAAGTTATCATCTGAACATCCTATGAACATAGGAAGCTGTCCTGTACTACTGAGATGATTGTCCAGCTCAGTTTGGCCCACTACATAAGGAGATGGGAACACAAGAAAAGCCATGAAATCAGGCCAATGGTCCATCTCATCCTGCACTCCATGCACATAGTGGCAGTCCAGCTTCCCACAGCGGACTGGGGGCAAGACTTGTTTAAAAGCTTATTTAAAAGCTTTTATAAGCCACCCTTCACTGAAAGTCTCAGGACGATTATACAGTAAAGCAGTAAAAGCACAGCATCAAACATCAATTACCAACAATAAAACCCATCTTTAACACATCATCAACACTTAAAATATTGAGAAAATAAAAAGGGTTTATTTTAAAGACTTCCACCTGCCCGGATCCTCAGCCACTGCAACATGCAGGCACGCTGCCTCTTGCAAAGGAGGCGGCTCACAGGCAGCAAGGCTAATTCCCTCCTGCTCCATGAATCTGTCCAAGCCTTTTTGAAGCCATCCAAATTGGTGGCCAACTATGCATACAGTGACTGGCAGCAGTTCTCTGGTCAGGGACTGAGCATGGGAATTTCTGCATTCAGAGCATGTGCTCTACTGCTGAAGTAGGGTCTTGTCCAGGAGAGCCTTTTCAAGGTGCCCAGTGGATGGATCTGGGGGCCATGGGAAACCAGCAGCCGCGTCATTCATTCACTGAAAAATCAGCTGGTCTTTCAAGAATGTTGACTGTCATGCCAGAGAGGCAGACGAACGTAACAGCCACACTGACTCAAACCAAAGTTCCTCCTGGTGCAGCATTCCTTTCACACCGTGGCCAGCCAGGTGCCAGTGGAAAACCCACAAGCAGGATATGAGTCAAACGGCACGCTCCCAATTGTGTTGTCCAGCAGCAACGCATCACCATTCCAGGTCGACCATCTCCAGATGTCTTGGCCTGCATGTTCATGATAGAAATTGCAGGCCGGCACCTCTAGAGGCTGCTCTAGGTGTACAACGTACTACAAATACTGTTTTGAAGTGGGTGATTAAAAAATACATTTGAACAAAAGTTTTTGTCTAGATTATCGTGTGCCCCAAACTAAAATGTCATTGTTCTGCCTTTTCCTTTCTTGTCTACTTGGAGACACTAAGAGTACAACCCTATGCATGTTTACTCAGGAGTAAGCCCCACTGTGTACTGTGAAGCCCAATCCTATGTGGGGCAGGGATGGGCAGAAGATAGAACTGGAACTGTCGATAGATCTCTGGAAGGTGATTTGGAGCAGATGAGCAAAGGTTTCTGACTTCCAATTGTTTGTTTGTTTAAAAATTTTATATGCCATCCCTATACTAAATCTTTGGACAGCTTACAAAAAACAACTGTTTAACAATAGTAGTGACAAAATGACACACAGAAACACCAACCCTAAATTATGTGGCTAATACAAAGAAAGCTTGGAATATACAAGAGTGGCTTTTGATGTGGAAGGAGGGTGGGCTGCGTTCAGTTCTGGTTCTCCAGAGTCCAGGCCTCAGAAATTTTTTATACCAAACAGGCATCTTTAGCCCCAGACTCAGACTGATAGATCTGGGAATTCCAGTAAAAGGCCAAGTAGATCTCACACGTCTGTTCTCCTCGGGTATATAGGACTACAGCTTTGGTTGGCTGGCTTGTTTAAAACCGGTCTGGAGTGGCTGGACTAATCCATGCAAATCCCTGGACCCAAAATGGAAAAGCAAGCAAAATGCTACCAGCAGAGGGACTCACAAGTGGGAGGAAATGATCTAAGAGCAAAAATTCCTTCCTTCTTGTAACTCTCTGTGTGACTGTCGGCCAGGTGTCCTTATCACCACCAACAATACAGGAGACTTTCAGCTCGATGACAAACATCCTTTTTCTCTTCCTTGTTGTAAATCAGCTGTTCAAGCTATTTCTAACAATCAGACCTGCGAGTCAAATGTGTTGTACGTTTTCTTGGCCGGTTGCCTGAAGGACCTCAGAGAATGAAGCAAAAGATAGAGATCTGCTTTCTGAGCAGAGGTGTTAAATGTACATAGGAAAAAGTTCAAAGTAAACAAGAGAGCTCTGGGAAGAAAACAAGAACACTTTACAAATAGCCTTGTTTTCCAAGAGCATATCTTACTCAAACAGCAGACAGTGGCAAATTCTACAAAGCAAGTATTCAGTGAAAGAATATTTCCCACCAGGAGTAGAAAGTACAGTGGCCTCCAGAGGTTTTGGCCACACCTCCCATAATCCTAGACAATCGACCCCATGATTGTTGCAGCTCATGAGAGTTGTAGGCCAATGCCAACCCATTTTGAACTACTCAGTTTCTCATCACTTACTCCAAATTTGCAGCACCAAAAAGCGGAATATTATCAAGAATGGCGCAGGCTGCCTTAGGAGGTGGTGGGTTATCCTTCACTGGAAAAGAGGTCAGAAAGCCATCTGTCAGGAATGCTGTAGCCTTCCGATAAAAAGTTACAGCAAAGGTTTCTTCCGATGAAATCACTAAAGGTCCCAATGGGACATTTCATCTTGAAAGTGAACTGAACGGACTTAGCAGTGTCCATGTCTGGAGACTGGGCGTTGGCATACTGCCTGAGCCCAAATTGTAACAATCGTTGTGGCTGTTTCTCAAAAGAGAGCTGCCCTGGAAAGGCATCCCAATATGTCTCCCTACCGCAATGAATTCACAGAAAAAGTTGCTCAGACACCCGTCCTTCCCTCACCCCATGGATCCTGCTTCAGTGCTGATACTGTGGTTAACAACCTCACCAAATCCTGGTGAGTCAGGAAAGATTAAACCACAGTTTGGAAATAGTGGAAACACTAATTTAAACAAGTCCCAATGAAAGGACCCAAGTTGGCACATATGGTATTGGCGGGAAATTTGGAAGAGAGGATGGAAAGCACACAGGTCTGATGCTCATTTGGCATAAGCACCTAATTTATCCAACTGGCCCTCTGTCTTGAGTCCAAGTGTGCACTGACCTTATACAAGATGAACAGTCATGACTTCTCCCACACATTTGCAGTCTTAAAATTGTGGAAACTGCACTTAGTATAGGAATAAAGTTAAAGATCTCTACACAGCGAATGACAATTTTCAGATCATGCCAATCATTCCATAAAGTCACCCCTGCACCCCTGTTCGCAGATGGCCACCCAAAACTACTGGGCTGTCTCTGTAGGCCTGTGAGGGTACCAGATGTTTTTATTTCAACAGCTGGCAACCCTTGCTGTATGTGTTGTGGAAAGAGGGGGCAGGATGCTGCAAAGTTTCATCTTTACTGCTACCTGAAAAGGTACCTTTTAACTGAACACTGAGACCTTCAGAGTCCCTGGTGCAGGCATCTCCACCAAGTGAAGTGAGATAGGTGGGGGTTTTTCTGGTTGCAGTACCTATTATGTCAAATATCCTGGTGCCTGCCTTCCTTTGGTGCCAGATTAAACTGTTCTATAATTCTTCTAGACTATTTAAAAATCTATGATTTTGCTTTAAAAAATCCCTACTTTTTAAGTGAGCATGCATGTTTAGATAACTCCCAGAATGCCCCAACAGACATGGATCTCTGAAGGGATGCTGGGAGTTGTAAGGCTTTTTCTGTCTAACTAGGATTTCATCTTTATTTATTGCTCTGATTTGATTTCCCATTCATTCCAATACCAGATATATAATCAAATGCTATGAAACTCCATACTCAAGGACAACAGCAGCACCCTTGTCTGCACTCCAAAATCTTGCACAAACAAACATTTCTTTAACTGACACGTAAATGACAGGGGCAACTGAAAGGGGATTTCCTAGCTGGATGCCACTGCAAAGAAGGCCCTGCCATGTGTGGTACTCCCATGCTCCACTTTCCTCAGAGAACGACAGAGACTGTGTATGACGGGGCAACAGAGCCATTAGATCGAACATCATCGCCCCAATCCAGCTCGGTCGTGCTGGCTAAGAATGAGTGCAAATGAGGCCAACACGCCTGGAAGATGCCTGGTTGGAGAAGGCTGCACTGGATTTCTCTTTCTCAGCTGAAAGCACTGAAAATGATCTAAACTGATACTTGCTACTAGGGACCCTCCCAACAGATATTTCTGCAGCTCATTTGCAACATATCAAAACTTTCCTGTGTTCAACTCAGTTCCTGAGAGTTCCCGGAATCAACCATTAGGGATTAATGAAATCACATCCGAGTTAATTGCTTTAAAACTTGCCCCCTCATTTCTCCATTTGCATCATCCGAAGAAAAACAGGGCTGAGACACAAAAGGCTACTTTGTTCCTTGCTGTGAGTCAGGAGTGTGACATCAGAGAAGGACTTGACCTAGTTTGCCAAGGGCACAATCAACCTGGAAATGATTCCTGTTTATTCCTATGATCTTACTTGCTAATGCATCCTCCTCTATTTAACTGCGGCAACAGGCAGGTTGTATATCAAAAGGTGCCCTTTCTTTGACCTTTTGCTTTCCTGGGGTGCAGTGGAGAGGCCATAGTTTCAAGGGGGCTCTTCCACACACATTGTCCCTCCAGACGACTGCAATGCATTCAGGCACAATCACACCAGCCTGTCTCACTGGATGACAGCACCACGATCTTTTAATTTGTTCCAATCTGCTTCACAAATGACATTTCTGCACTGGCGTCACCAGCAGCTGAGATTTCATTGCTTCAGCTAAAAATAGGAATCCTTTCTCCCCCACCCCCCCACTTCCAACACTTCACCCCCAAATAATTATTTAATAATAAATCCGGTCTGACACAACATCAGTGGCATTTCCTTGGCAGGAAAAGTCACTGGAGCTCTATAATGGTCTAGAAACACTCTTTCAGAGGTTTGTCTGCAGGTGAGGGGGTAGGGTGAGGTGCAGGTAATTATGGCATCAAGATCAGTATCGGGAAGGAACAGCTGTCCTTCATCCTGTCCTTGAAATTGGCATTGCTGATTAAAATACATATCGAATTGATTCTGCAGCTCCACTTAATCCAGTGAATAAATGTCTCTAGTCTCATATAACTGACCCTTGAGCAAGAAATTCAGTGTCTGTGTTTGATCATCAGCAGTTTGCTGACCAAAAAAAGAAAACTTCCTGCTCAAAGGAGCTTATGCATTGCCTGCACTGTATGCAGACAATGAAGTAATTAAGGATGCAGCCCTATACATTTTAGACAGAAAAAGGTCCTACAGTTTCCAGCATTCTAAGGTGGAGGACTGGAAGTTGTGTAACTGTTTTTTTTTTTTTTCGCCTGAAAACAATGTCCATTGAGCCTGGTTTCAATTTTAAAAAATTTCCTTTCTTTTTCCATTGTGTTTCTCCTTTCCATGTTCATCTGCCTGATCAAAGAATTTTATAAGTAATCAGATTCAATTATGACAAAATATCCAGTTTAATATGTAGTGCTGAGGGTTTCCCAGGTTCGCACACACTCGGATATCCTATGCTACCCTTACTTCCAGCTTCACCACTAACTTGGGTGGCTGTCAGTGATCCTGTGTTGGACCTAAGACTCAGATTCGTCTGTTCTCTGCAATAGACACACAGAGTCTATGCAGCTGAAGCTATCATGCCACTAAAGGTTCCATTTCACATGATAACACCCCCTTGTAGACAAGTGCATCCACATAGAATGATAGAATTGGAAGGGGCTTTGAAGTTCATCTCTTTTTCACCCAAAACGATTGAAGGGGCTGAGGCCACTGTCCTACTAGGAAAGTTTCAGCAAGGGGAGCTTTTTAGTTTAGAAGAAAAAGTGACCATATGGGGAGGTCATGGACACATCTTGTGGAGATTGGGAAGGTTAAGCACGATGAGGAGAAAGCTAATAGAAGAAATATATTTTTCTCCCTTTTACATAACACTAGCAACCAGAGACAGCTGAAAATGCTGCCTGGTGGGAGATTCAGGACAGATGAATGGAAAGGCTCTTTTTCTCCCCCTCATCCCACAACAAAGATAGGATGTGATGATGGCCTCCTAAGATACAAGAGTAGACAAAAATCATGGAAAAATAAGGCTGTTGGTGCTTCTAGTCAGGATATTTATTTCATTTATATCCTGCTTTTTGTTATAACAAACTCAAAGTGGCTTAGATCATTCTCCTCCTGCTGTTTTCAATCTTATCCCCCACAACAACCCTGTGAGGTAGATTGAACTAAGATATATAGACTGGGTTCAGACACCATGATAAGCCCTGCTCAGGAATTCAATTTAGGTTGAAGGTATTGAAAAGCAAGTTATTGTGTTGTCTGAACCCAGGTGTGCTAAGAATTTTTGGCTTGTTAAACATGAACAGTTCATTAAGGGAACCCATGGTTTGTTGTTGAATTGTGACCTGTTGTCTCAGCTAGGTTCAGACAATATGATAGCCCATGTTTCAACAGCATCCTACAAGTTCAGTAAGTGCCCACACCTAAGGGTGGGGAGCAGGCCCCTTAATTACCTGTTGCAGGGGAATATCAGTAGGAATAACATTGCCTTTTGGTTCTGGTTGGCCACTATGAGAAACTGGATTCTGGGCTAGATCGGCCTTTAGTCTGATGTGGTAGCATTCTATTTCTGTGCCCCAACCAAGACTTATTCACTATATAAACTAAAAAGAGTTTATAAGGATTTTTCTTGTTTTCAAAGAGGTGAAGAAAATAGGCAAGGGAAAGCTTTGCATCCCTGTAGATCACCTCCTGGTAAAGAACACATTCTTTTGTTCACTGACTTGGGCCTCAGTCCTGCATAGATGTGCACAGAATTGAACAAGGGCTTATATGCTTGAACATGTTCAAATTGGTACAATTACATCTGGCCTGACTCACTTTGCTTTAGCTCTTTGCTTTAGCAAAGTGAGCACCCTTAGCCTCTCACCCTGCTGAAATCTAGCCCTGGGTGGCTTTCCTAAACTAAAATTTGGCCTTCGCTAAATAAAATAATAAAATAAAATAATTTCCATCCCTGGTCTAGGACAAGGATTCCAAAGATAATCAACGAAATATGATATTAAAGTTTCTCCTCAGCTGTATTTTTTGAACTTGGGTACATGGATCTGTCCTCAGGGTGAAGAGAGCATTCCTTCCCTCATGCTGTTTGCAATCCACACAAGTGCTTTTCAGACTGAGGTCATTCTGGCCCCGCAGGACGGTCCACGTGGATTGCACTCCAATTTCTGCTGAAGCAAGGGGTGCGGCATGTAAGGCAACTTCTGGGGAGAGGATGCAGAAGTTTGCCCATGCTTTCACCCAACTGTTTTCTTGCTTGTGGGGATTTTTATCTTGCTCTCAGAGCCAGACAGGAGAGATGACATGGGGATTATCTCTTCCAAGGGCCTTCTTCCTAGCTGGTTGGTGCGTGCTCCCTCCCCGCTGTGGTCTTGGAGGGGAAATATCCTAAGATGCCAATGGCGGAGAGGGTTTGCCCTTGTGGCACCGGAGAGGTTGAAACAATTGAATGTGTTATTTTTCACACTGGTTTTATCAAGAAATATGGGCCAAGTTTATTTCTCATCTGTTTAGAAGGTGGCTGGGCAGATCTGATCCTAAGGGTGCCTTCTCATAGGCACCAATGCTCAGCTAACAGTTCGTTGTGCTAGGTTTTTCCCAGCTGCCTGCAAGATTCACAAAGATATTGTATGTAATGTTTTAAATTGTTATTTAGAAATTCGCATTTGTTTATCATTATTTTGCATTTTAATAGGTGGAATATTTTAACCTATGGGTTTATTTGTAAATTGTTTATTAAGGATAAGCTGGTCACTGACCATAATAAATTGCTGTTGCTGAGCAGGTCCACATAACGCGAGACTCTCATGGCAAACTATGCTGGGGACTCTCTTGCCTTCTCTATGGCAGCTTTTACTGTGAACTTTATAGCAGCTATGCATGGTTCTTGGTGGTGGCAAACTATCTGGGGGGTGGAGCTCAGCCTCCTCCTCTAAAGCTCAAAATAAAAGCTGCAAAAGATGAGGAGCCCCTGACATAGGCATCATCAGCTGATTGGGCCAGGGTCTCCCCTTGTGTGAAGCTGCTACACACATGCAGCCTTATGCATGCAAAACGCCTTCACACATCAAGGAAACACGCAGTTTGGCGTGTGTGGCCACTGGGAAGCGGGTGGAACGAACATACAGTACATGGCAACCCTTCTCAAATATTCTTTCAAAGTGTGTGTCTGTGTGTGCATATGTGCATGCACAGTCATCTGAACATACCTACTTATGGTATTAGTATTTAAATATTGCTATCCAAAACAAATCCAAAAGCTACATAAGAGAATGGAAAGAAGAGAAAATGACACACAACATTGGAATTCAGATTGTCCTTTGGCAACATTTCTGATTTAGATCTGGTCAGCAGGTCTAATGACTTTCGGCTGAGATCATGCTACTCCCAATGTTAACATATCGTTTCTTGTACTTTACAGGAATTTTGCCAAGATAAATACGAGAGGAATTCCCCAGTCCCTACCTTGCATGCTGTTGCAATCTTAATGGCCTCTCATTCTTTCTCATTCCTTCTGATTCCTGATGGATTTTAGCAATGCAGACCTTGATTCACATAGAACAATGACAAATTGTGGATTAATTAACTTTAGGTATATCATAGGTTAAACAATCCACAGTTGACCTACAATTACTAGTTAGGTTACCTGTAGGTTTTTAAACCCATGTTTAACTATAGTATTTGGTTTGGACATTGCATAGCAGCCCCCCATTGAGGGCTGAATATTTTAAAAAGCTGTGGAACATAACCAGCACAAATTAACCCATGGTTTGCACCTTTATGTGCCAACAGTTAAAATGCAAATCAGAAGTTCACTGTTTCTGTACCTCCAGAAAGTGTTCATCAAAATTCCTTAATGACAAAATTAAAAGGCAAAATTCCTTCCTTTATTTTAGCTAGAAGCAGTATCTATGCCCCATGTTAAGCTTTTTCACTGTACTCATGTAACTTCTTCGACATAAACTTCCTATTGGCCTAATGGAACTTTAGGGTAGGACCATTCAGCCGATCCCAAGCACTCCCAATCCAACAGGGCTGGCTGGCAAAACACCTTTAAAGAAAGCGGAGTAAAAACGTATTACTAGCTGCATGGGAGCACCACCACAGGACAACAAGCCCAGAGTTTAAAACACCACACTCCCATAAAGAGATGACAGCTAACTGTCAAAGAAGCATATTTTAAGGGAGGTGGAGAGGGTGTGGCTTTGTGGAAGGGTATCTGCTCTGCACGTAGGTTCAGTTTATTCACTGGAAATAATTCCAAACGTCTTTTTCATTCACCAGTCCTCTTAAGGGCTGATTCAAACATGCAGAGGTAGCATGGAGTATTTCCCCAGGGCAGGAGGTCTCCTGGGGCAGAATTTCACATTCTAGGTTCCTCTAAGAAATTAAGCTCTTTCAAAGCAGCATCTTTCAGGAACTTGGGAGGTTGAAATTTTTAGGTTTAAATTTTGGGAGGGGATGTAACTCCTGGTAAAGCACCTGCTTTGCATACAGAACATCCTCCCTTAAGTCCTGGAGAATTCCTGCTAATCAATGTCAACACTGCTGGTCTAGACAAACTAAGGTCTGACTCAGAATAGGGCAGCTTCCTGTGTTCCTGTGGGTAGGGATTAGGAGCAGCACAGGGTTTCAGTTCCAGGGCTTAGTCTAGGAAGAGAAGTCACAGATGAATGGATGGGGCAGTGTAGTATAGTGGTTAGAGCAATGGACTGCAGGAGGTCTTGGTTCTAGTTCCCACTTAGCCACCAAGTTCTCTGGGTGACTTTGGGCCAGTCACAGGCTTTCAGCCTAACTACTTTCGTAGGGTAGTTGTGAGGTAAAACTGAGGGGAGAAAAAGGAGGATGATTGTTAAAGCCACCCTGCAATCTTTGAAGGAAGATGGCATACATACATTATAAACATAATAAATAGATAAATAAATAGAAAGCCAAGCTTCTTCAGTGCAAATGTCACTCTCTAACACTAAAGAGCTATGGAACTCATGGTTAAGTGGTTGGAATGGGACTAGGAAGACATGAGTTCAAATTGTCATTTTGCCAAATTTACCTCCTGGCCTAGAGCCTGCCTTGCCTTCAACCTAGCCCTACCACACAGGGTTGTTGTGAAGATAAAACAACAGTATGGTAAATCCTTGGGTGGACAGTATACTAAAAATATAATAAACAGTGAATTCCCATGTGAAATGGGGGAGAGGACAGACAATGATATTTCCAGAAAGAAGGAAGTTCTTGGGTCTCTTTTGCTAGAACTGAAGCCCTACTTGTCCACGGGAAGTGATCAAGGAATTGTGCAGAAGTTTGTAAGAAATCTCAGAATGTGTGCAATACAGCTGGTAAAGCATTGGCTCAGAACAGCTCACTTACTCATTTTTTCTTGCCAGTAATTCAAAAGTCTATCTTTGCACTCCCCAACCAAGAAATATTATCCTAATACTGGGGACAAAACATTTCTTTGTTGTTGAGTCTCTGGAATCTAAAAAAGCCATCATTATCAATATAGCTTGGGGAAAGAGCAGATAATATTCTTTACTGACTATTCTTCACTGAATTTGTATGTGTGTGTATATATACACTTTATAACACTCACAAAGCGGTGACAAAAGATCTAGATGAAAACAATATCCCTTTGCAGACCATTTAGGAATGTGAGGGAGGCTGCTGGCAAGCGAGCTCCTCAAAGGCATCGCGGTTGCTGATTTGCAGAAAAGAATCACCAGAAAATGCAGAGGTACGAAGGGGAGGAATCCGATAGAAACCAAGCCCTCCTAGACAGGAACTGGGTGGCCCATGCTTAAAACCAAGGGAGAGGGGGCAGTCCAAAGAAGCACCTCTTGTAACCTGATCTGGCATCATGTGGGAGAGAGATGAGGTTATGGATTTCTGGTTTCCTCTTTGCTTTCCCTGGAGATGCTTCAGGAGACCTGCCCATGTCCAAGGGAAGCCAGGCGGTGTGCTGAGGGGAAACAGCACTGAAAAAGCAGCTTGCTCCTTCTGGGAATTGCACAGGGAACTCACCCTTTCCCGCTCATTTGCTTGGTTTGCATTCAGTTCTCTGAGATAGGATTGATGGATTGCACAATAAGGAACACAAGAAGGACCTTTCCGCAGTTTAGTTTCCTTTCATTTAGTTACTCAGGCCAGCTACTCCTGGCGCTCCAACAGGGCACTCAGTAATATAATATACCTCCTCCAGGAAAAGGCTCAGAGATACTTTAACTCTTCATGTACAACCTAACTCCAAGAAGTAGGTGCAGGATAAACAGTTGCAGGATCTGTGTGGCCCCCCAGTTGTTGATGGATTGCAAGTCTCTTCAGCTTAGGCAACAGTAAAAGATGATGGGATTGTAGCCTAACCTTCTCTAGAGGACCACACATTCTCTAGCCCTGCTAAATAAAAAAGCATGGCAAAGCAGTTCCCCCCAAAATCAGACTGTGACTACTCGTAAAACACTGGCAGAGATCACCTCCCCCCCCACAAAACAAAATTCTGTTGACATCCGTTTAGTACAGTCCTATTTTTTTCCCTAGGAAATTTCTACCCCCCCCCCTTCTTTGGGGAGAAGGTGCTTTTAGCTCCAGCTGGTTAAATGTATCCATCTTTTATGATTGGATCCAGGCTTTTCCCTGAGATGACAAGAGATTTGGGGCTCCAGACGTAGCAAGCTGTTGCATAACACCATCTTTGATCAAGTTTCGGTATATGGTTGTTGCACTCTGTATGTGGCAGACATGCCTACATTTCCGCTTTTGGGGGAAGTGGGGCTGGCTGAGCCATTTGTGCTGGCCTCCCTCACCCTTATCTGGGGGGACCTCCCACAACCACATGTGGATTCAGAACATCCAAGTTCACCCTTCTACTTGCTCCCCTTTCTCCCATGGAGGAAATCTTCCCTGCAGCTGGCCTAGGATTCCTTTCCTCTCCATCCTGAAGATCCAGGAGAAAGCCTGTGCCAAAATGAACCAGAGACGCCTGTCAGACCTGCCCTGAAAGCATAACATGTTATGCCTGGCTAAGGAGGTGCTTTCCAAGATGCTGCTTGAACCTACAAGAACAGCCCACTTCTAGTTTAGCGTTGTCTGAGTCTCGGGACCTATGACCTGGGCCTGAATGAGCTTGCCTGAGCAAAGGCAGAGTGCATTTCCCACTGCCCCTTTCATTTGAGGCTTGGATCTGTGAGCCTGGCCTCGGATAATCTTGTATCTGAGCATATGCAGTGTACACTTCCCGTCTTTCCTCCACCACACACGCGCACAATTCTGGAGCCTGGCAAACGGGTACACTGAGATACATGGCATCTCTCCTGTCTCACACACACGTACACACATTATCTGAGCCTCGGAAGCTGCTCACTAGCCCTGCGTGATCTTCTTCTGAACAAATATATTTCTTTCCGCCCTTGACTGTCCTGGAACCTGTGTTCCTCCCTGGAAGATCTTGCCTCTGAGCAAATGCAGAGCACGCCACCCTCTCCAACCCCTGAATCCATGCAGATACATGTGACTAAGAAGGCAGAGAAGCTCTCTTCCCATGTCAGTGACTACAAGCCGCAGGCACTCCGCCGCCCCGCCGCTGCCAGCAGCGTCTCGCTTGAGGAGCTGCAAAACTTGCTTTACTCGAACACTTTCTCAAGCATCCGCTCAGCCCAACGAGTGCAGGAGAAGAGAGGCGCGGTCTCTTTAAAACTCTCGTCTTCTTCTGAATGACGAGGAAGGCGGTAAACCAATCAGCTTCAAGTCTATTTGCATATACCATTGTATGAGCGACAGAAACAAAAAGCAGGGATATTTAGGAGTATATCTCCAGCATAGATAAATAATTCATTGCATTGAGACACCTATAAGTAATATAATGTACAACTAAGTGATCTATGATGATTGATTCTGTCCTAAGCTTTCGGGCACAATATTATTTTCTTTTTTCCCTACAGTCCCACCATATCCTTACATATTGAAAGAGACGAATGGTTTATATAGCAGAAAAGATATTTGGTACCGTTGCCCGGATGATCCTCAGTGGTCTGGGGTGCAGGCTTCAAACCTGTAGCTGTTTAGCGACAGAGTGGTTCAATTCCACCTTTCGGGCGTTCAGTATAAACCTTTTAAAGCAATTCTCTGTTGTTGCAACAAAGACACTTTTATCAGATTTGAAATGCTAGTATAATCTTTCCTAAGCTGCAAGACGTTTATCTTCAATAGGATTTTTCCAACGATTAATAGGCAATAGAATGCAAACAAAGAAACATGACATGACAATAAATGCATGTTTAAAACAAACCAACAAAATGCTTCTCTTTCATGTTCTGGAATATTCTCACTTAACACAATAACACTACAAAGGAGCCACTTCAATTTCAAACTCTGCATGTAATGTCAAAGTATTCTCAAACTAAAAAGTTAGTGTTAAGGTTTCACAAGCAGCTGATCTATTTGTTTATATATTTAAAGAGTTTTTATCCAACCCCTCAACCAAAAAGTGGGGTTATAGCAAACAGCTTGATGAAAACGTCAACCGAGGGTGCAGCTGTTGTGAAAAATGCAAACTCCCTTTTAGATAGAAGGAATTGAAAACAAACTACAAAGATCATACCTTACACAAATCTTCAAGGCAACCACAATTGGAATACTGTGTACAGTTGTGGTCACTGCACTTCAAAAATGATACTGAAGAGTTGGGGGAAATGCACAAAGGTCAGCTAAAATGATTAGGGACTGGAGTAACTACCTTAACAGGAAATTTTTACAACACCTGGGATTGTTTAGCTTAGAAAAAAAGGCAAGTAAAGGGAGACGTGATAGTGGTGTGAGGAATTCTGCATGGGGTGGAGAAGGAGACACTTTTCTTCTTCTTCCATAATACTAGAATTTATTGTTGCTCCATGAAGTTGATCTGTGGAAGAGTCAGGTCAACTGAAAGGATTCTATCTTCTTTAGCTTTTATAAACTTCTTTAAACTAGGGAATTCACTGCCATGGGGTATAGTGATGGCCACAATTTGTGTCCCGTTATGTGCTTTCAAGTTGTCTCTGACTTATGATGACCCCATGAATGAACACCCTCCACACTGTCCTGTCTTTGACAGCCCTGCTCAGCTCTTCTAAAGCCAAGATTGTGCCTTCCTTTATGGAAGCAACCCATCTCATTCTTGGTCCCCCTCTTCTTCTACCTTGGACTTTCCCTACCATGACTGTCTTCTCCTGTCTTATGAAGTGCCCAAGTGCAGCAGCTTTAGTTTTATCATTTTTGCTTCCAGGGAAAGCTCTAGATTCATTTGATACAGGAACCACTTGTTTGTCTTTCTGTCCATCCAGGGTATTTGCAAACCTCTCTTCTAGCACATGCTTCCAACGCATCTGTTTTCTCCCAGTCAGCTTTCTTCACTGTCCAGCTTTCACACACATTCATTGTGATTGGATGATCGTTGGATGATCTTGGCCTTGCTCTCCAGTGAAATATCCTTACACTTGATTATCTTTTCTAGTTCCTTCATTGCTGCCCTTCCAAGTTTCAGTCTTCTTCTAATTTCTTGGTTGCAATCACCTTTTGCACTGATGATGGAGCCAAGGTATGCAAAATCTTTCACAACTACAAATTCTTCATTGTTCACAATATAGTTGTATAATTCTTCTCTCATCATTTTATTAAACGTTCAGTTGCAGTCCTGCTTCTGCACATTCTTCTTTCACTTTCATCAGCAGCCTGTTCAGGTCATTGCTGCTTTCTGCCAGTAGTTTAGTCTCATCTGCACATCTTAAATTAGTGATGTTTCTTCTGCCAATCTTCACTTCTCCTTCCTCTGATCCACTTTAAAAGGGGATTGGACAATTCATGGAGAATAAGATCAGCAGTGGCTACAGGTCCCGATGACGACATGGCACCTCCAGAATCTGAGGTAGCATGCCTATGTATACCTCTTGCTGAGAAACATTGCATTCACTGTTGCAATCATATCTTGCTTGCCGGCTTGGTGCCATTGGATTGTTGCAAATTAAGTTAGAAACCAATATGCATCCCGTGCACCCAATCTAGGATTAACCATGTCAGTTTAAGAGGTAGCTATTCATTTCATATATTTTAAAATGCACATGGCCTGGTAAGATCAGTGCTATTATGTTTATAAAGTGGATTTTAAGACAGACTTTCTGGATAAAATAACCTCCTAATATGGTTACTGTTATTATGGAAAGTGTCTTTGCTGCATTCTGAAAGGAAATATCTACTATTACCTTGTCTAGAATTCTGCATTTATGACTAAACTGGGCCATACAAGGCTCTGTTTTTGAAATCTCTGGTGCCCTCATGTCACACAGAATCTTTTTGTACATTTGTCTGAATTCCTACAGTGCAACTGGGAACACAATGAATTCCAGATTGCTATTTAATTTGTACAATCCCATCTGTTTCTGCAAATCAGCATGTCTGGGGTCACAGCCTATAATGAACTTTCTGAATCCAAAAGCACCATGACAGTCATTAAACACTGAACAAATACCAAGTTTGGTGATGGGGTTTCATTGTCTCCAGAGGTAGCTCTGGAGAGAAGGCCTTTGTTCAACAAGTTGGCGATGGAGAACAGCTAATCTTGATGTCAGTTTCATAAAAGGGTATAATGAGTCCTTTTTAATGTGCGGTTAGAAAATGAGCATGCCGTTTCTGTCTGTCTGGTGTTTTTAGCCAAAAAAGCATTTTGTGAGGCAATCAGATTCTTAAGCTCTATTCAGCTACTCCTGCCCCATAAAAACACATAAATAGGGAATGTTTATTACACTGCATTACCATTACATTGTATTTCTATTCTGCCTTTCTTTCTCTTGCAAGGAATCCAAGGAGGGTAACAAGTTCCTCCTCCTCAGCATTTGATCCTCGCAGCAACAGCCCTAGGAGGTAGGTGAGGTTGAAAGGCACTGACTGGTCCCAGTGGGCTCCATGGCTGAGTGGGGACCAGAACCCAGCCTTCCTGATTCCCTGTCCGGGACTCTTGACTACTATCCTACATCAGCTCTGCCAGTAGTCCAAAGTGTGTGCTTTGCACTGAGCTAAGTTTGAACTGTACAGCAAGTTGACTAGCCAGATCGTGATTTGTTCTCCATGCTGCTGAAGCTTCTCTGCAGAGCATCCTTTCCTATTTACCTTTGGGTAAGAAAATCAAATGTCATTGCTTGCAGTTTGGGCCTGGATGAGGACCAGCGCATGGGCAGCTGCCTGAAGTAGGCAGAAAGCCAAGCCCAGGGCACTGGTGGGAGGTGGGGCTCCATAGGGCCAAAGGCTGGCAGTGTGCCCAACAGTCCAAGATCAGAAACTAGGCAGTAGGCAGCCTGGTATAGTCTGAGAGAGCACAAAGCCCAGAAACACTCTAGGGCCATATACCAGGGAAGCAGTCACATAATCGGGGGTCAGGGTTGAGTGGGGAGGCCACAGGAACAGACAGGAGGGAGCTGGACCTCCATAGGAGCCAGGCAGCAACAGGTGGAGCAAGGTCAGGAGACAGGCAAGGCACAGAGCCGCAGGACCACAAAAGTTGTGGGGACACCTTCTGTTGTGTGGCAAAGAGCAGCAGTGCAGAGAGGGCTTTTTGCTGGTCTCCAGGGCCTCCAGCTGCACGGCATCATCGCCTCTCAACCGTGCCCTGAAGTGCCTGTGATGGTGGTCCTGGTTCTGCAACCACTTGCCAGGCCCGTCCATGAAAATTCTTGCAAGCCAAGTTTTCCGAGGAGCAGGCTCTTCTTCGGCTTTGTGCATTTAAGCAGTTGTAGAGGGAGACACCAGATGTGGAAGCCTCAGCTATTTCTCAGAGGACGCAGGCAGGATAGCCTTCTTTTAATTTGTGACACACTGAGGATAGTTGCAAAGTTGAGTCTTCATTTGTACAAAACCTTGCAAGTATTAACCAAGTACTGCTTTTGGGACCAATTCTCAAGCAGCTATATGTGCACTGAGCATAATATGGGCACTTATTCCACACACAAGTAGTAGCATAGTGGGTTGTGTTATGCTTTGTTGCACAGGCAAGAGCACTGCTTTGTATAATGCAAATGTCTCTACAAGAAGTGGACTTAAATATTTACAGATTACATGGAGGCCCCGCTCAAAAAACATTAACTTCCACTTGGGAAAGAGTTGGTAGACTTATATATGAATTGATTGATTTCATGGCTACATTGCCTTACTATAAAACCATGGCAGTGAAGGGGGCTTACAGAATTCAATAAAATGCCATAAAAACGTAACAATTACAGCAAAAATATTGGTAAAAAGCAGTAGACAACTCAGCCAACTTACTCACAGGTTGAAGCCCTTCTTAAATTAAGTACTATTTGATTGCCAGAGGAAAGATATTAAGAGGGAGCAAATTATCCTAGCCAATGGACCCTTGAGCTCTCTCTGCAGCAGGAAACATTTCCTGTCTGGGCTGAGATTGCCGGAGCAACAAGGACTTCCTCATTGGATGTGTTTTTCCTTGTTCCTTGGCTTCTGCCTCATCTTTGATAGCTATTCCCATTATGACAAAGTGATCTTCTGGATGTGAGCAGAATTTTTTCATTTTCACTCATGCTGTTGTGGGCTGATCGTGATGGATTAATCAACATTTGCTTCCTGATCGAGCCAAAAAGGGAAGGGGGCTGCCACATGCTGCCTGGGCTCACATCATCTGGGAAATTAAAAAAGGGCACAGGACTTCTCTTCCCTGCCCTGGGAGGGCCCTGGGGGTGCTAGCTGGGTCCTGCTTCATTTTCATACTCAGCCATGCTGTGTGTGGGTTGCTCCAATAAATTTGCCAAATGGCCAAAGCCACTTTTTGAAAATGTGAGCTGCAGTTTGAGAGAGAAGTGAAGGACCAGGAAGATGGAGGGCATGCGGTTCTGTTGGTTTCCATCAGGGGTAGACAACCAGGGCTCCTCCAGATGCTTTGGACTACAACTCCCATAATCTCTGTCTACTGGCTATGCTGGTTGGGGTTTATCAGAGGTGTACCAGGTTACCTAGCATTCATGTAAATGAGGGATATCGGGGAACAGCTTGTTGCAAAACACACACCTTTGAATTAGTTTCACAAAGTATGATCACATCCCACTTTCAAGAAAAGTTAAGAATTTCACTCGGAGTGTGTGATTTAGTGTAATTTGCATGTGTGTGTAACAAATGCAATTCTGTTCAAACGCAGTGCCTGACCCATCCCCATGCTTCAACTTTTCCACACTTGGTTATGTTCCAATCAGCAACTGAAATGGATCTATTTGGTGTTGCTGTTATTGAATTGACACATGATACTCACCACAGTGAAGAGGCAAAATATTTCAGTGTGGCAGAAAAGGGAAACATACACAAAACGACATTTGTTGGTTGATGAAGTATTCACCACCTTTGCTAGAACATACCTAAATAAGCCCTGGCGCAACGCACTTCCTCCAGGAGTCAAGTAGCTCAATGGAGGCCGCCTGTGTGCAGCTCCAGGGCCACATGAGCTCAGATTAAATACACCTGCTTTGGGAAGGCCCTGGAGTTTGTTCAAGAGCCTTGCTAAACAAACAGCAGCACGAAGGTCAAGGAGCTATCAAAACAATGTCAGGATCAATTGTGCAGAAGCACCAATCAGAGTTGTGTTATATATAACAAGATCCCCCAGACTACAATATGAACATCTCCTTCTTTGCAGTCATCTGTTTGAACAGCTGCCAGGTTCCAGTCGAAGGCTAAGATAATGTTTCCTCCAACTATCAAAGTCATATGGATGCCACTTAGATATATGGAGTGTTTGTATTACATATAGATTTGAAATGGAAATGCTAATTCTCCCCTGCCCCCAGCCTTGTGCTTTTCCTTTTTTTCCTTTTCTCTAGATCAAGAGAGATGTTGCTGATTACTGCATACAGTATTAATACATTTCATGATATGAATTCCCCCTTTTGTTTGTCTGTTGTCACTTTTATCTTGCAAATAAAAGGGCGGGGGGAGCAGTTCCAAGTAAAAACCATCCAAAGAGTGACCCGGGACCTGGAAATTGCTCTGGAAGATACAGCACTTGGGCAGCGGACTGAGGAGGTACTAAAGTCACATGAATGGAACCTTCTCCACTATGGTGAGTTGTACTATGTTGCTATTCAATTGGTAGTAATCATTTCTAAATTTGTATTTTTACATATAACTAGTGTGTGCAAATTCTATGTAAACGTTTGCCCATTTTTCTCTCTCTCTCTTTCTTTGGGACATGTAAATGGCCACCCCATATAATGTACTCTTACTGAAGAACAGGAGTAAGAAAACTACTGAAAGAGAGTATTTGTTTGCTGCATTTGTGTGTTGCACCTACAGCTGTAAGGCTCTCTGTGCGCTTTAGCGTATAATTAGGATGATGATTCTTGTAGGTATAGCACAGGTTTATGCTGCTTTAAGGACCACATAGCCTCCTGGCTGGGAATGAAGAATAAAGCAGCCGCTTCCCTGCTACCAGCTGAGTACAGAACCAAATCAGGTGCGCAGTGCAGTGTGTAACATTAAGAGGCCCCATTGTGTCTTATTTTGCATAGTTTTGAACTCTGCTGTGAAAATCAGTAGTCCATGTGAATTTTAGATTAAAACCAGTGCAGTTTTGTATTTTGTATGTAAAACATGAACATTGCTTCTGAATTGTCTATGATTCTGTTTGCTTTTAGCTTGCAATTATTCTAGTATTCAGCCGTGAAACTTGTTAATGTATGAGGAACTAGCCCTTAAATTAAAAGAAATCAATAAAAAGTGATTGAATCACCTAAAATATGATTGAAATGCAGTAAACAGACTATTTAATCCCCAGCCAAGGAAATTACTGGCTTTGATTTATTTATTCTTTGATAGGAAGAAGTTAGCTCATGTTGCTGTCCAAATGAATGTGGTGTGGGGGATGTGTTTGCACTTTAGGACTGTTGTGCCCGGGTGACATCACCTTGCATGCATGGGTGACTAGAGGCTGACTCAGGGAGTGTGTGTTTGTGGGGGAGTCAACTTGATTGTGTCACTGAACTGTGCACATGATACGTGCATTTGTGCAAGGCAGGGTGCCCTTCATTTATGGTCTTGGCAAGGGCTGAATCTAACCATTCTGGATTGCAGAGGTCAATGAAAATCATTTTCATTTGGCTGGGCTGATGAGTAGGTGAGACTCCAAATGAAAACTGTTGTATCAAGTCATGCCTGTGTATCATCCCATGCCAGGGATGGGAACCACTGTGAACTACTGTGTCTATTAATGACTCCTTTTGTTTTCATCTGAGCTCAGGACGGTCACTGTCGATCTCGTGCAGCAGAGGGCTTCTGGCTGGCCATCACTTTGCACTGGATTTGCTGAAATTCACAGGGGATAGTAGATGGAGTTGTGTGTGCAAAATCTTCAATATTTTCATTCATATGAAAATGAAAGCAAATCAAGCCTTTGGAGCAATAGTACCTTTTGTCAGATGTTTTAGTGACCCAGAATAGAATCTATTCTGTTCGTAGCAGCTTAATCATGGAGGGTGGCTATCCAAGCATTTCAATGCAATTTTGAATGTTTATCTGGAAGTAAGGGCCACTAAACACATTTGGGCTTACTTCCAGAGGATTGCTCTAAAGGTAACTGTTTAATTTGGCTATCTTTCTTTCTAAGGTCAGGAGATCCATCAAAACCTAAAAACAGCAATATTGAATATAATCGATGTACATGATCTACTGAAACCAGCTAGGATTCTTCTGTTTTCATGGGAGCTTCTCCTGAAATGCCAGTTGTAACTACAGAATGAGCCACTGGGAAGGGGGGAAACTGGAAGGGAGGCATCTCCTGCCTTCCCATTGCCCAGTGGAGCCAGTGCTCAGTTGAGAGCCAGCTCCACTGGGTGAGGTGGGGACACAAGCACCCGGCAGTGCCTTAGAAGGTGAGCGCCAGGCAGATGATGTCCCGCACCCTGGCCCGGAGGGAAAGAGCCTCCCCTTCTCCTTGCCTGCCAGTGCAAAAGCTGGCCAGTGTGGAGGAGGCGGCGGCAAGTGATGCTGGTGCCAGTCCCATCCCACCTTCCCAAGCACCATTTGGGAAGGGGTGCCAGGCAGACCCCAACTTGCTGTCCCACCGCTGGCTGGTGTTGTGCCAGATTAGCCAAGGGCAGGGCTGAAAGTGGAGGCAGTGCATTCACTGGGAAGGCTCAGGCCATGTTTCGGCTCCCAGCAAACCCAACCAGCATGGTCAGGAATGCTGGAAATTGTAGCCTATCACCACCACCCCCCTTAAGGAAGGAGGCCTGAATGGACGGGAGAGCTCCACGGATCCCTTGGATATGCTGGACCATATAGAGAATCATGGAGGTGGAGAGGGCCTTATATTTATATATATTGCGATTTATATCCTGCCTTTTTCCTACAAAGGGCTCAAGGCAGCTTACATCATGTCTCCTCCTGCATCTTATCCCCACAACAACAACCCTGTGAGGTAGGTTGGGCTGAGAGTCTGTAACTGGCCCAGAGTCACCCAGTTGGCTCCATGGCCGAGTGGGGACTAGAACCCAGATCGCCCGAGTCCCAGTCCCGTGCTCTTAACCACTACGCCACACTGGCTGTCTCTTCTAGGCCACTTAGTCCAATCCCCCCTCCCCCCGGTGAAATCCAGAAATCAAGCATCCCCATAAGGCACTTAGTGAGACTCAGCTTGAGGACCCCAGCAAGGGCAAGCCCAACCTTTGCTCCATGCTATTGCTTTTCTCATCAAATGGCTCTCACCATCAACATATTTCCTAATGTTCAACTTCAGCTGAAATCTAAGAACCTGTAACTTAAACCCATCAGTTCTACCTCTGCCTGTCTTGCTAAGGTAGTAGAGAACAAGTTGTTCAAATCTGGCATTTGAAAAAAGTGATCATGCCCCCCTTTAGTTTTCTACATCCTAAACATGCCCAGTCCCTTCAACCTTTCCTCATAGGTTTGTTTTCCATTACCATTGACCATGTTTGGTGCCCTGAACCTCCATTTCAGTTTGTTTACATCCCCCCCCCTTAAGCTGCAATGTCCAAAACTGGACAAAGTGCTCCAGATGTGGTTGGACTAGTGCGAAATAAATTGGAGCTGTTACTTCTCATGAAAGGGAAATCCTGGTCCTTTTAATGTAGCCTCATTTTGCAGACTCGCCACACCATTGACTCGTGTTCAACTTGTGATTGACTACAGTCTTCAGATCCCTTCCAGGTTTCCTCCATAATACCAAATATTATATGATGGTGTTATCTGATAGAGCTTTAGAAAACAAAACAAAACTGTACATCTGTAAAATTATGTCCCGGGGGCTACAGTACATGGACATAATATCTGAATGTTAGGTTTTAAATAAACATAAATGGGACAAAGGCAAGCATTTTAAAGTACTAGCAAGACCTAGAACATTTGCTTCATGCTAAAGCTCTTCCACAGAACCTGTATTTATTTATGCAGTTAATTATTTTAATTCATACATTCTGATCTGTATAAGCCACTTTTCAGAGCTGAGCCCTCAAGAAGTGACATACACAAAATGAAAGAAACATGGGTAGATTAGGCATAGTGGATAAGTACAATGAACACAGCAAATAGGTATATAAGAGAATTGCATTAGATTACACAGCCATTAATTCTCTTAAGAGGATGCAGTTATAAGAGACATTTCTGGGGTCTTCTTGAAGGCCAAGCAAATGTTAGCCAGAAAAAAGGTCCCCAGTGAGAAGCTCCTGTCTCTTGCTCTTGCCATGTTAGCTGATAATATCAGCAGTCACGAAAGCAGGATTTTCAGTGTAGGTCTCTGATTCTAGGCAGGGCCATACAGATGAAGGTGCTCCTGAAGGTAACTCACTCGAAGCCATTCAGGGCCTTGATGGTTAATGCCAGCTCTTTGAACAGAGCCTGGGAATGCATTGATGACTGGCAGCACAGTAATGCTGCATGTTTTCTGGTCCTCATCAGCAACCTGGTGTTCCCAACTTTCACTACTTCAACAAAATCTCTTCAGCAGGAGTTCCATGTAAAGAGCACTGCAGTAGTCCAGTTGGAGTAACTGTGGCCAAGACACACTCACAGGTAAATACAGCGCTAAGCTGGCAGAAGATGCTCCTAGCCACTGTCTTGACCTGTGTGTCTGTAGACCAAGATGAGTCCAAGAGCAACCCCAAGCTGGGTATCAGCTTCTTGTTCCAAAGCAGAAGGCATTTCATTTAGAACTGGATTAATGCCTCCATCCTTAGCAGCAAAATCCCAACCCACAGCACCATCATCTTAGCCAGACTGAGCTTCAGCTCACTCTCCCTCATCCATCCTCTGATTCAGAGAGGGAAGAACCAGGATGCAGTAGCTATTTCCAGGGTTAGAAACCTGATTTCCAGTAGGGGGCTCCAATGCTGCAGAAATAAGATTGATGGAAGGGCCAAGCTGGCAAACCCAGCAGGGAAGAATGTAGGACACTTTCTGAAGTGGTGGGGGATGCTAATTAATGAGTACATGTGTAGCTAAGGAAAGTCACGGCATCCCACTCAAAACATTGACCTTGATCCCCTTTGGTTGCATATCATTGAGTAGGAGATGTGGGGGCTGTCCTTTGCATGCACCCCAGGAGAAAGTCCACATGTGGGCTGAGCTTCACTCAGCTGCCAGCCCTAAGCAAAGTGTTGTTTTTCTTTTCTTCTCATTTTCAAGGAGCACTTAGCCAGATGGTCTGAGGATATTTTTTTAATGCATTGTGCGTTGGTTGGATGTGTGTTTGGAGGAACTGCCAGCTTCACAAAAAAGGAAGAAGGAGCCAAAAGAAAGCACCATTTGGTCTGTCTGTGCCTGGTATCTGGCCAGAGCTAAGATAATGTTCTAAGGAAGAATCTTAGAAGTAAAATTTTGGTCCTCATGAAGCTTTCCTAAGAATATGTAAAATGCCTTCCTGGATCAGCCCTGATGGCCTTCAGCTCCAGCAGCTTGTTTCCTACAGAGGTCAGCCACAGGTGCTTCCAGAAGCTCCTAAGGTAGCGTGGGAAAGCCACAGCTTCTACACTGTGCGTGGGAAACAGACTTTTCATGCTTAGAGTGGACTCTCTAAAATCAATGGGCAATGTTAATAGTCTTATTGATTTCAAGGGGCCTAGTCTAGCTCTGGCCCTTTGTCTTCAGCCTCTGCTATTCAAAGTTGCACTGCTTCTGTATCTCACTGTGTCTCCTATTGATCAAAAGTGAGTGAATCAAATACTTTAAAAACATACTCTAAACTTCTGGCCATGTCTATATCTTGTGCAAGTAAGGATGCAGCCCTAGGCACGGTCAGACAGAAAAGACCTAGATTTTCTTCTGGCTCTACATGCATAGGGTTGTACCCTAAATTCCATGTGTATTAAACTACTTTTTGTCCCTCCAGAATCTATTGCAAATCAGCCTCACTGGTAACTCCACATTCTAGTATAATGGTGGAGGAAGATAAATGTCTTATCCTTGGTCCTTTTGTGTATCCTATCCTAACACCACTGAATAGGCAGCTCTCTAAATTATGTGCCCCTGTTAAAATCTGATGAACAAGATATATCCATATCCCTTGTTGGTATGTCTTATACTGATCTGAAGAGTTCCTCTCTAGAGATGAAAGAGCTCACTCTGCAGTCTCTATTCTTTCTTTGGGCTCTTTGACAAGATTATAATCTCTTGCATGAACCTTAAAATAAAGACAGTGTTTCTCCTTCTGTTCCTGTTCATATAGCTGTATCCATGGGTGAGTCTGCATTTAAAGCTGCACTGCCTCTATATCTCACTGTGTCTCCTATTGATCAGAATGTGTGACTCAAATACTTCAAAAATAAACTTCTGGCCATGTTTATATCTTGTGCAAGCAAGGATGCAGCCTTATGCATGTGCAAACAGACAAGGCCTAGATCTTCTCCTGTCCCACCCTGAACAGGACTTCTCATGCAAGGGTGAGAAAAACTACACTTTAGCAAGGTCTGTAGTTCTCTGGAAGCCTAGCCTGGGCTGCAACTTCATTACCATGACGGGGTGGGAAGAAATGAAACTAAATTGTAGAATGTACTTGGGGAAGTGGAAATGTGTTCCCCGTATCTCTGTTCTTACCAGTTGTCCAGGACATGTGATATTTACTGGAACCACTCAGAAGCAGCACTGGCTGGTGCCAAGTTGCCGGCCCAGTCTCTTCTCTGGAGCCGAGAGAATATTCTTGTGCAGTTAAACCAGACAGTGTAGTGGCAGGGAAATGTGCAGAAGCGCAGCCCTGGGACTTTCTCCCCAGAACAGGAGTGGTGGACTCATCATCCAGAGTGCCCATGTAATTGGTAGGCCCTGCTTGCTGTGGCAATGCATGAAGTGCTAACAATTGTATGCAACAGGTTAGCACAGGTTGTCAGACAGTGGGGAACATGATTACACAGAAGTGGGATACTTTTTTCCTTTTCTGTGATGGCTTGCTGCCTCACATTAGCAGTTTAAGTGGCAGCATTTATCTACCCAAGTGTTGTGAGCCACCTAATTAGCATAATGACCCTTGCCAGGTTGACATGTCATGACATCCATACGGGGAGGGGGGGGAATGCTGGCTGGGATGGTTTACAAGCCACCATGAAAGCCATGACCTGTTCAGAGGTTCCTGGGTAGCTCGTAAATCAGCCCAGCCACCCAAGGACTAGATTCAGACATTGTAACAACTCACATCCAATGAAAATAATTATGCCAAGTAGGAAGCTTGCAACCAGCACTCATGGGGAAGGAAAATAAACCAGTAGAACTCATTTTCCTCCCATAATTGCATGAACCCACTCTGTTTTACAAGTTGAACCTTTGCAAGTAGGAGTAAGCACCACTGAGTTTAATGATGCTTACTCTCACGTAACTATGCAACAGGATTGCAGCCATGCCAGAACATTAATTATGAGATTGTATTAGTTGTTTGTTTGCTTTTGGGGATGTCTTTGTTTGCATGATTGCTAGGAGTGTGCTATCTCCATTAAATAGACATAATAGGGAAAAGTTACTCGCTGGGATGCTCCTATCAAGGCTGTGATAAGCTTCTACACTTTTAAATGTACTGCTACCCTGTGGACACCTGGATTGTGATCTGAGTGCCAACCCCCTGACCCACAATCCCTTGCAACTGCCATGGAAAGCGCCACACCAGCAGCTTCCCAAGGGAATGGCTCAGTGGGTGGCAAAGAGAAGGGAGATGAGAAGCCAGGATATGAGAAATCCTGCCACCTTTCAGCCCAGCCCCTGTCAGCATGGTCTAGATGCGCAAAAACTTCCCAGAAAACTTCTTGAAAGGAGGATGGGGAGGCAAGGATTGCCTTCATCAGTCCTCCTGTCTTGTTGGGAGTTGCCTGGCAGAGCATCGAATACTCTGAAACCACTGAGATTGGAAGCGTCCTTCTAAGGGGGAGCCAACCTATAGGATTTCGCTCTCAGGGAAGCTAAAGCTGTTTTTCCAAACAGCCATGGCATTTCTAATTTGGCACAGGCTGGCCCATTAGAATTTTACAAACTCAAACATTGGTAGCAAAATGATACAAAATCTCAAGATTTGTAAACTGGAAGTCAGGTTAGAAAAAAGTGCCAAAGCAGAAGGCACTTGCAAACATGGTAGAAAAGCCCCAGTTTGGGCCACAGTTTAATTCTAGAAATGCAGCCCATGTCATTTTGCGATAAAAAATGTAAACTTTTCCTTCAAGATGTAAGATACAGCATGTTTGATCTAAGGATGTGATATGTGTGTGGGGAAAAGCCAATGTTAAAAGTTTGCTCTGTCCCCTTCCAAATATGTTTGAGCCCTGAGCATATCTCCACAGGAAAGTCCAATTCGCTCTGCAAATCGGTTCCCCATTTTTCTCAGCAAAGATGCCCAAGAGAAGAGCATAGAGTGATGTTCTCTTGACTGGTTCTCTCCAGATGCAGATGATGGAATCACTACAGCTTCCATCAGCACAGCTATCATGCACAGCGGCTTGCTTGAGTAATGTCAGAGAGGAGATGCTGCACTTTTTGGGTTGTGGAGCATCTGTGGGTATCTGAGAGAGAAGCCGAGAGAGAGTGAGAGAGAGCGCGGGTTAGCTTCATGTTTTTCCTGATTAAATTGAAATGTTTTCATGACCAGAAATCAAGGACCATCAGGTCATTCAGTGTCTCCATAGCAACAGAGGCTGTGGGTTGGCTTGGGCATTTATACAGATAGTGTTTCTTCTCTGTATGATAATAAACCTGCTTTGACATTCGTTCTTAGAACAACTTTGGTTAATACAGATCACATAAAGTGCCTATTTGTCAGTACAGTTTATGTCTAAATGATGGGGCTGGCAAGGGGTCTTCCAAGGTGAAAAGGAGAAAAGATTCTTCAAATGTATGGTGAGAAGGATTTGCAACTGGGGCTAGTCATGCAGGGATGAGAAAAACTGCTGCTCCTGAAATGCCCTCTTCCATCCAGTTGTGTAACATATATGCAGAGAATTGTCTGAAGGCACACAAGTCATCCATCATGTTGAAGCTAAGCAGGTCTGGGGCTGGCCTGAGCTTGGAGGGGAGACTGCCGGGGAAACACATGTAGCCACCGTGAGTCCCACAGTGGGAGAAAGGTGGTATATAAATATGATGCATGCATGCATGAATGCATAAATCAAGCAAGCAAGCAAGCAAGCAGGAGCCCAGGCTTCCTTTGCAGCTGGTCAGATCACAAGCCCACCAGGGTATGGACATAGCCATGTTGAGCAGGGTAAGCATCAAAGATAGGCATGGCTGGGTGCTTGCTGAATGCCGACAGCCCATTGAGGGCACGGCACAGCATGCCTTGGATTTGGCGCTCCTCTTCACCACTGCAAGCTGCTGGATCAACAGCCTCTCACTCTGGCCCAGGCAACAGTGAGGAGGCAGCGGCAGCTCCTCTTTGCTTTCCGGTTCTCTGCCTGTCAGGCAAGTGGAGGCAATGATGAGAAAGAAGATGAGGAGCGAAAGGAGCTGGCAGCAATTGTAGGAAGGTAGGCCTACTCAAGGAGGGGGTGCAGTGAGGGCATCCTACCCAAGGCCTGGAGAAACCTGGAGCCAGAACTGAAGAAAAGCCCTGCTGGAGCAGGCCAGAGGTCTATCTAGTCCATCGTTCTGTCCATACAGTAGCCAACCAGATGCCCCTGGGCAGCCCACGAGGAGGACATGAATCGGGAGGTGACACACTGTTCTCAGCAATTAGGTGGGAGATTTAAGATTGAGTGACTTATGTGTGGGTGGTGCTAAGAGGTTCATCTTAAGTCCCAGAATCCTTGATAGGTTACCTTGACATATCCAAGTTCTTATCTTCTCCTGGCCCCTTTGAGAATAAGGATGGGGCCTGAGCTGAGGGGGCCTGCTGCAGAAGTGAACAGTGGTCCAACACCTCTTGCAGAAAGAATTTCCGTGGGTGCAGCAGCTTGGCATTCCTTCTGCTGCACAACTATTGGAGCCCTGTTGCCTTGTGCATATGGCCATCCCAGTGGAGGGTGAAGGCTAGAATGAGGCCGGAGATGTGCACAGCAGCAGCCTGTTATTGCTCAGTGGCAAGAGCGGTGTTTTTCTCCCTCTGTCTCGTATACTAGCATCTCAGATCATCCCATGAGGTTGGCTGGTGGCAGATTCAGGACAGGTAATAGGAAGCACATATGTAAGCTGTGGGATCTACTATCAGGAGATGTGGCAGGATTCCCTTCAAAACAGATAAGACAGAGCCTGGAGGATGAGGTTATCTACTGGGGGTAGTTCTGATGGCTGTTTAAGGACCACACTTAGATGGGAGTACCTCCCCCGCCCCGCCCTGCCACTAAATTCAATGGAGCTTCATTCTAAGATGATGTGGCAGTGGCAGCCTACAAAGAGCCAGAAGATCTGCTTGGGCGAGTTGCAGTGACCACAAGTAATTTTTAAAAAAAAATCAAATTCTTCCTTTTGGTCTCTGTTTATTCATAGAGACACATTATTACAAACAGACATAGAGACAAGCTGACACTTGAGAATTCTGTTATTCTCTATTTCTACAAAGAGTATTTCTAGTTTCATTATCTGATCACTTTTACTGCTTCGTGTTTCCCAAATAAAGGCAGCATCTGTTCCTCTTCAGCTTTAAAGTGGTGTGCTTTCTTATCTCTGACTTCTTCATCTTCAGATTTAATTTTTTGTTAAAAAATTGTCTACCTCCATTGTTTCATTTCTTTAGCTGAACATAGTTATCAGTCAACAGGACTTCTAGCAAATTTTTAAAAATAAAGTAAAAGATATAGGTTCTGAAGCAGTAAATATGATATTTAAACATGATAAGTTAACAGCATTATACTCCATTTTCAGATCACTGAAATATTGTGATTTTAAATTATTTAAGCTGAAATCAATTGGGCTAAACTTACAAGTTTTGACATGCTTCTGAATGATCCAAGAGGTGGTGGGCTCTCCCACACCAGAGGTACTCAAGGTGAAACCGGACAGTCATCTGTATGGGATGGTGTGACTTGGAGTCCTGCACCAGCAGTGGGCTGGACCCAGTGGCCATATAGCCCTTTCCAACCCTGCTATTCTATGACTCTAAGTCACACTGTATTCAATGGGATCTACTCTGCTGTAGGCTGCAATCGTATGCACACTTGCATGGAAATAAAGCTCACTGACCGCTATCAAATTCACTTCAGAATAGACATTATTATGGTCTGCACTGAGGTTGGGCTGGAGGTGTTAATTGAATTGTGTGTTGCTACGTGACTGAGTGCTGGTTTGTTCTAGCCATTGGCTGGATGATGGGGTGCCTTTGGAATTTGCTCAGCTGCCTGGCTTGAGGCTGGCTAACACTGGATATGCTACTTGTGTGAAATGATGCCTTTACAGGGTGAGAGGTAGGATTAACCTATGCGTTTATTTCAATGGTTATGAATGTTGTGGCTCATTTAGGTCCTTGGCCACCAGCTTGGAGACCAAGGACCACTGGGAGCTTGCACATGTTGCCCTCCAAAAACAGCAGAACAGCAAGTAGAGGACCAACCTGGTCCTGTCCATTGGCTAGAGTAGCTAGACCAGGTTTTTTTACCTGCTCTGCGCTAAAAGAGTTCTGCATTTCTGTGGGGACTTGGCATCTTCAGGCACCCTGGCTGTGGTCAGAAGGCCTGGTGCAGTCAAGTTAACTAGTATCAGCAGCCCCCACCGAGAGTAAAATAAATGCAGTCTTCTCAATGCCCAAGTGCTCACAGTCCCTTGGAAGTGGCTGGCCAAGGATCCCACTGCTGTCTCTTGAGAGCACCTTCTTTACGCCCTTTTCTGCTCTTTAGGTCCTTTAGGGACTTCCATTTTGTTCAGCACATTGCATGCAGCCTGGTAACATGACCAGCTCATTCCCTAGTTTGCCTCCCTTTCACTCCCAACACAGTCTGGCTTCAGGTGAAAGCAAACTAAAAGATTTATTTATTTATTTATTTATTTATTTATTTATTAAAACATTTTTATGCCGCCCCATTCGCCGAAGCCTCGGGGCGGCTTACAACAAAAAATTTAAAATAACATTTTAAAATATATACAATAAAATACAAATATACACTATAAAACAAGCCGCCCTGGCCAAATAAAATTCAATAATATTAACATTTAAAATACTGCTTAAATAAAAAGGTCTTTGCCTGGCGCCGAAAAACAAATAACGACGGCGCCAGGCGGACCTCTCTGGGGAGCGCATTCCATAACTTAGGCGCCACCGCTGAGAAAGCCCTCCTCCGAGTAACCACCCTCCTAACTTCTTCCATGGAGGGCTCCCGGAGAAGGGCCTCTCCCGCCGATCTCAGGGGGCGGCTGGGCATATAAGGATGTAAGCGCTCCTTCAGGTAACCAGGACCCAAGCCGTTTAGGGCTTTATAGGTCATAACCAACACCTTGAATTGGGCCCGGACTTCAATGGGAAGCCAGTGAAGCTGACGGAGAACTGGAGTCATGTGAACATAACGTCCAGTCCCCGTCAGCAGCCTGGCAGCTCTATTTTGGACCAATTGAAGTATCCGGACCGTCTTCAAGGGTAGCCCCACGTAGAGCGCGTTGCAGAAGTCCAAACGGGAAGTCACCAACGCATGTGTCACTGTCGCAAGGCAGTCATTCTCCAGATAGGGGCGCAGCTGATGAATTAGCCGAAGCTGGAGGAAAGCACTCCTCGCCACTGCTGTTACCTGAGCTTCCAGTGAAAGCTCTGGGTCGAGGAGCACTCCCAAGCTGCGGACCTTGTCCCTAAGAGGGAGTGCAACCCCATTCAGGACAAGGTTCAATTCACCCTCTCCGAAGCCCGATCCACCAACCAACAGGACCTCCGTCTTGTCTGGATTGAGCTTCAGTTTATTGGCCCTCATCCAGCCCATTACCTCGGCCAGGCACCGGTTCAGCACAGCCACTGCCTCACCTGGATTGGTGGAAAACGAGAGGTAGAGCTGGGTATCATCAGCGTACTGATGGTTCCGCAGCCCACACCTCCTGATGACCTCTCCCAGCGGTTTCATGTATATGTTGAACAGCAAAGGGGACAAAATGGACCCCTGCGGTACTCCATGGCATAGCTGCCATGGCGCAGAGCCATAGTCCCCCAGCACCACCTTCTGGAACCGGCCATTGAGATAGGAGCGGAACCACTGCAAAGCAGTGCCTCCAACCCCCAATCCCGCAAGCCTATCCAGAAGGATACCATGGTCGATGGTATCGAAAGCTGCTGAGAGGTCCAGCAGAACCAACAGGGACGCACTCCCCCTGTCCTTCTCCCTGCACAGGTCATCATACAGGGCGACCAAGGCAGATTCAGTACCGTACCCGGGTCTGAAGCCGGACTGCAATGGGTCCAGATAATCAGTTTCATCCAAGAGTGCTTGGAGTTGTCCCGCCACCACTCGTTCTAACACCTTGCCCAGAAACGGGATGTTGGCCACTGGTCTATAATTAGTGGCCATCTCTGGATCCAGTGACGCCTTCTTCAGGACCGGTCGGACTACCGCCTCCTTCAAAGGGGCCGGCACCCGACCCTCCCTCAGAGAAGCGTTAACCACTTCCAAGATCCAGGTTCCAATCCCGTGCTTGGAATCATTTATTAACCAAGACGGGCAAGGGTCCAAAAGGCAAGTGGTTGGACGTACTCGCCCAAGCACCTTGTCCACATCATCGGGCCGCAATAACTGAAATTCATCCAATAAATCTGGACCAGACGGCAGCATTGGTGTCTCCTTTGAAACCTCTGAATCAATAGTGGTGTCCAGCTCGTGACGAATCTGAGCGATTTTCTCCCTGAAATGCCTGGCAAAGTCGTCACAGCGGGTCTTTGAGGGTGGAATCAGGTCTTCCTTTGGACCTGGACGGACCAGGCCTTGCACCACTCGAAAGAGCTCCGCCGGACGGCATTGTGAGGAGGCAATGGAAGCGGAAAAGAATCTCTTTTTTGCCGCCCTCACCGCCACAGCATAGGCCCGATAGTGGGCTCTTAAGTGTGTTCGGTCAGATTCATCTCGTGATTTCCTCCACCTACGCTCTAGTCGTCTCCCAACCTGCTTCATCGCCCTCAATTCAGGAGTAATTTACTGGGGATTCAGGCAGAATGGGAAAATTGGTCACATTCTAAGCACAGAGCAATAAATGGTTTAAAGTGGAAAATGACAAATAAAGTCCAATCCAGCTAGCACAACCTCTACTGCCTAAACTACTGCCTGGTTCCTTGAAGACCAGTAGTCTGCATGGTGAAGTGCCCATGACAGGTCTTCCCTCCCCTTCAAGGAAATCTATACCCCAGGACCTCTAGAGAAGAAACTCTTGCTGCAGTGTGGTCTGGAGCCTGCATCAAGCTCCCCTACTTCCTGGTTGCTCTTAGCCCCAGTAGTGGAAGAGAAAGACCCTCAACTTCCTTTCTAAGTAAAGTACATCTCCTTTGGTCACTCCCCTGCTTGCCTGGGTAGAGATTCCAGAAAAATCTGTTCCTTCTGGTCTACTGACTGTCCAGCAATTGCTCATCCCAGCTCTGAGATGGACTCTAGAACATTATTGTTCAGCAAGCTGAGCAGTTGCTTAGCCTTGAGATAACAGCCATGGACTTATGTATTGCAATGGCAACCTCCACATGATCTGGACTTCGACTTTGGATCATCAACTGATTGCAAAAGTGAGTGTCTTCCTCTTGGACCTGGGTACGATGTAGTTTGGTTTTGCCAAAGGAACCACTCCAGGACAACCAAACAGCTCCATGTCTCAGTGAATAAACAAACAAATTGTGTGTCTGCCTCCCTGCCATAACATTAATTGTCCTTAATTCACAAAATTGTATGTTCCTCCACTCCTGAATCCTTGACAGCTGCTGTAGGGATGGAAAATACACGATGTCAGTTCTCCTAGAGGTCTTGGTTAGTTGGTTGGATGGTTGGTTGGTTTTTTGGGGCATCACTGTGTTTCAAACTCAATTGCTACTAAGTGGGGAAGCATTAATGAATACTGTGTCATACATTCTGCCTTTCAATGCCTTTTCATGCTACACACTCCTATAGAGTGTTGCAATCAGTTGTGTACTGGAGCCAGGGTTCACCGGCTTCATCACCAAATAGTAGCAGTGGAAGGGTTCAATAAGGCCATCCTGTCCAACCTCCTGAATGCAGGACTCCAAGTTAAAGCATCCCAAGCAGCTGCCTGTCCAGCTGCATCTTGAATGCCTCTAGTGCTGGAGAGCCCAGAACCTCCCTAGGTAATTGGTTTCATTGTCATATTGCTCTAATAGTCAGGAAGTTTTTCCTGATGTTCAGCCAGAATCTGGTTTCCTGTGACTTGAGTCCATTGTTCTGTGTCCTGCATTCTGGGATGATTGAGAAGAGATTCCAGCCATTCTCTGTGTGACAGGCTTCCAAGTACTTGAAAAGTACTATCATACCTTCCCTTAGTCTTCTCTTCTTCAAGCTCTAAACATGCCCATTTCTTTCAGTCTCTCTTTATAAGGCTTTGCTTCCAGTTCTCTGGTCATCGCTGTCATCCCCTAAACCATTGCAGTTGGTTTGCATCTTTCTTAAACTGTGCTGTCCAGAACTGGGTACAATACTCAAGATGAGGCCTAAACAGTGCCAAGTAGAGGGAACTAGAACTTCATGTGATCTGGAAGTGATACTTCCAGTAATGCAGCCCAAACTAGGTGTGGGAGGACAACATGTTGACTATTGTCTATAGTGGGTTAGTGAACCAGACACCATAAAAATGAGGGAAATGCTTAGGATGGAGAGTCATTACACAGTAGTAGGGAGAAATTATATACCCAGGTTCCATTTTCTGCAATAACCACAAGCAAATTGTTACGTTGATCTGGTGTGAATTGCATGACAACTACCTTGACTGATGAGCCATGCTGGATTGTTGTGTTGTGTGAACCTGGCATAGTCTCCATATGGTGGCTTATTTTTCATGAACAAACCGCTCATGGCTTGTTGGCACGGTTGTTCATACCCACAACAGCTTATGTGAATCTGGCAGGGAGAGTTCATTGTGAGTTGTCAAAAATGACTAGAGAATACAAGGTCCTGACTTTTTTTAAGTTTGTCACTACGTGCCTGCCTTCATGAAGGGGATGTTTCCAGAATCTTTTACAAATTCTTTAGAAGAGGGATTTGCTGAAGAGATTTCATCTGCCCTTTCTTTCTGCTACACAGAGATTCAAAACCTACTTCTCCCTTGTCATTTGTCTGGCTTGTTCCCTGTCAAAAGTTTTGCATGGACATAAGAGCAACCTCTGAAAGAAAAATGGATGCAAAGAACCATTAAAAATAAAGTGAGAGGGCTAGACTGTCAAGCTTCATTACCGCAAGAGGCATGTGTTGACTCCATCAAGAGAAATGTGCTCCAAATTCACCAGGAAATTCTCAATACAGTAGGCCATGAATAATTCTGATCTGAATTGATGTTAGATTTTTAGTGTGCAGTTCAAATACAGAAAACAATTTAAATTGCCCTTGAAATATGAATTTCACATACACGTGGAGATCTTCGAGAACATCAGGGATACAGAGCTCCAGAGGCTACTTCTAGACCGGGTCTCTATTGCACCACAAAGAGGCATGCATGAAGACATGAGCAAAGGCCCTGCAATTCACGCAGACATTTCAAGGCATCGTGTCGGGCAGCAGCCTTGCCAGCTTTTCTCCCCTGAGGAGCTTCAGCTAAATTTAGTTCTGGCTCATACTGACCCATTTGCCTCCTGGTTAGAGATCTCTTTAGCAATAACGAACTAGAATTACACGAGGAGCTTAAAAAAGAATTCCTCCCCTGCAGGGCTATATTATTTCCACTGTCTACAACTGTCATATCTGTAAAGGGCCAGGATGGGGAAAGCTCACATTGAAAAAGCAGAACTCTCCAAGTGGAACCACATTTTTATTTCCCTTCTGGACAAAATTCACAAAATGGTCTTGGACTTGTGAGATTCTTTCTTTCCTTCCTTCCTTCCTTTCCTTTTTTCTTTTCTGAGACCCAGAAGAAAAGTAAATATACAAATTATACTTAATGTAAGGATGAGATAGAGGTAAGACATAAAGTGTGTGTGTGTGTTCTGGGGAGGAGGGGACCCATGTAGGAATATAAACAGTGAAATAGTAGAATTGTTTCATATTAGTCTCTAGACACCCATGCACATGTTTTACAATTCATTTTGAAGATTTCAAAATTCATTTAAAAGCACAATTGAAATTGTTTTCCATATTTGAACTGCACACCAAAAATCTAGTATCTTTTCATTCTAATGATTCTCAAAGCAGTTTACAAAGAAGAGGTAATAATGCAACCCCTATTCCAAATACACACATTTACACATGCTCCACAGAGCCATTACTTCTCTGGCTTATGGATTAATCCAGAACATGTTGTTTTCATGCTCCGTGGGCAACTGAAGTTGGAGCTGTGTCTTCTTTCTGATGAGAGGAAAGAGAAACTCCCTTAAGTTCCAACTCCAAGCCTTCCTGAACATGTGCCTTCCAGATGCATTGGCCTTCAGTTCCTGTCAGCCCTAGCCAACTTGGTCAAGGGCAAGGATGCTCACCATTGTTCAAAACATCAGGAGGGCACCAAGTCAGGAAAATGGTCTTGCTCCCACCACGAGGTAGCCTTTGATGCCATGGTGATGGCAGAAGTGAGAGAGAGCATCCTTTTTGCTCTCCACTCCAAGGGCAAGTGGGGCATTTTGTGGGGTGTACATATACTCTTATCAGGTCAAGTTTCAATTTTGGACAATTCGTGCTCCAAGAAAGTAAAGAGGAAGAGTGTGGGCAGAGGTGGTATGCTTGTCTCTCCCAAGCTTTGCCCAAATCCGCTAGGGGCATACAAACATACGGGCCAAATAACATAATTGCTCTCAGACAAAGCAGGGCTTACATATGTTTCTCTGTGCCAAAGAAGTATTTCAAACCACAATATATTCTTGCTGAAGGTGCTTACAAAAATAACCTTCCTAAAACAATCTTAGCAAAAGTACATACATGTATTGGCTAGCTTCAGACAATGCTATCCTCTGTGATCCAACACTGCAAGACACTTTTCCAAGGAAGGAATACCTGACTCCATGCCATATCATATGATCAGGAATCAGGAGTGGCTACCTCCTTCCCAACCCAAAATGACTTCCACACCAATGTTGTTGTTTTTGCCTTCACTGCCCTGCATAGTGCAAAGGTTTCCCCAACCTGATCTACACATTATGTTGATGAATCTTAACAACTCTCATCCCAGTTTGGCATTTCCCAAAGCAGCTGATCTACCTCTAGTAATTTTAGCTTGCAACCTTTCACACACTCACTTGGGAATGAACCCTATTGCAGTTAAGTGGGCTTAATTCTGCAGAAACCCTTATAAGACCATACAGTTAAACTTCAGCTTGGACTCTCTGGTCAGAGGACATTACAAAAGAGCATTGCACAGCCTCGCTCCTTCCTTCCTTCCTTTCCTCTCTCCCATGGAAATCTCAGCCTTGGTTTTATAGGCTAGTTGTTATGTAATCCTCTCCCCCACAGCAGTTCGGCGGGTGTGACAAGAGGAAGGACAGATGGGCAGCTCTTACGAAATTGACAGAGGAAAGATGATCTTTTGGCGGAGACTGAGCAAAGGTCATTTTATACTCTGTGTGCGTCAGCAGAGGTTTCAGTAGCGTGTTTGGAGGTAAACTGGAATTGCGGTGACTCAGCAGAATATAACGGTAAAGGGGACTTGGGGAACTAATCCACCAAAGAAGTTCCCTATGGAAGCAATTTCTTCTGCTCATGGTAGAGTTAAGAAATGCATTTGCTGTTTTCTTTGGTTCCTTACACTTCTTTTCTCATCAGTTACGGAGCTTACTGCCCAACAGGAGAGTGCTGGAAGAAGGAATTGCACACTTGGCTTGTCTTTCTGTACTCTTGTCAGACAGACAAACAACTGCATTGTGGTCAATGCTTGGCCTCCACAGTAGACCAATTTTCTGTCAAGAGAAATGTGCAATTGCAGATGCTTCAGAAGGTTTTTACAGCCCCAGGTTCTAAGTAGCCCTGGGGCAGGATCAGCCCTGAAAAGATCCAGAGTTCCGGCCAGAATACCTGCATAGGCTAATTTATGTATGCTCTGAAGTCTCTTTGTCGAATGGCTAGAGAAACGGGACTATGCATAGATTTAAATATGTCTAAGGATTACTATAAAAAAAAGCATGGGGGCTGACCCAGTAGGTCTGATGTTTCTGATGACTGATTTTTTTTTAGTTTCTTTTTGTTGGTTAGTAGAAAAATAATAATAAAACTTACTTAAAATAAAGTCTCTTTGTCAAGGGTCTTTAAAAGCACCCCGTCTCTTAAAGAACCCCTGCCCAGATCTGTGAAAAGGGATTATGAAAACGAGAGAGGGAGGCATTTGATTTGAGAAAAAAACAAAATTCTGGCAGAAAGTTTTGGGGGAAGGGGGGCAGCAGGAAAGAATGTACATGTGGCAAAAAGCCACCCCATCCAGGGATGGAAGAGAAGATCATCATGGTCTCCTTACCTTTATTTCAACAAGTGCCCAGGTTCAGCAGGGTGGGGCGGCAGATGGCCTCCCAGTGATTTCTGACTCCAAATGAAAGATTTGGGGAGAGCAGCCTCATGACACTGGGGTTTTTGCCTGGGGTTCTACATTGGCTAACTTGTATAGAATCAGAAGCTTCATTTCAGTGGCCAATGGACTGCTAGTCCCTAAGACATGCTGCACCAACAGAGCAACACATGAGACCAGCAGTTTGGGATAGCCAACAGGGCAGCAACTCCTGCATGAGGAAAGGCTACAACATTTGGCACTGATTAGCTTAGAAAAATGGCAAGGCAAGAAATAATTGAGGTGTACAAAACTGTGCATAGTGTGGAGAAAGCTAGTCGGGAGAGCATGATATAGGAACTCAAGGTGATCCCATGAAACTGAGATTCCTGACAGATAAAAGTAGTTCTTCACATAGCATATAGTCAGACCATGGATTCTGGTATAGATTTGTTCCCTTCCAGGAAGCTGTTACGCGTAGAAGGAGGGTCAAGTAGGGCAAAGTCTGCTGAGACTCGGTGCTGCACAATGCTAAGGCCATTCAACTAGATAAATGCAAAGAGCCTTTATCAAGTGGTGATGTACAACAGTCCTCTGCAGTTTTCTGTCACAGGTTGTGAAGAACTGACACACCCCTCTTTCAGATCAGGGGGCTGTGTGTACTTAATGACAACCCAGAGTTTAAAAACCAGTGAGTTGTCAGGGACAAGCAGGGGGAATGGGTGTGTTGCATGCAAGGCACCGGCCTCTTCAGTTTTTTACTCACCAACCCATGATCATCTCCTGCTAATGTCTGAATCCAGAATGCTGAATTGTTAGGGGCTCAACAACCTAGTAGTTAATCTCATTAACAAACCACGGATTAACTGCTGGTATGTTTAGCCCCATCTCTTTGGCATTTAGTCAGCAACTTAGGGTGTCCAAATCCAGACTGCTGGTTGGTTTAGGGACTAAACAATGCAGGCCGAACCCATGGTTTGTTTAGCCCCTAAACATTCCGGTAGGCTTGGTTTGGACATCATACTCATCAGGAGTCAATCATGGGTTGCTGGGTAAAAGCAGAAGAAGGAGGCACTGCATCCACTCTCTCCTGCTTATGTGAACTAGGTTCAGGTGTAGACTTGTGATAAATTCACCTTGCCCCTTGTCAAGACATTAGGGGCTATCAACCTACCCAGTGTGCTCAATCGCTATTTGATGAATAACTTTATTCCAAGAACTACATCAGTGCAAACCTATCTACATGATAATTCATCATAATAATGAATTGCTTTGTGAATGAAAATGCAGCAAATTAGGAAGGGCCAGAGTATGATCTGAAGGTTCCATGTTGAAACTAAGCAGGTCTGAGGCTGGTCTGAACATGGAGAGATAACCACCTGGAACCTCAGGCACCTTGGGAACAGTGGAATAGAAACAAACACACAAGGGCAAACCAAGGGCATGGCAAAAAGTGATCTTGGAAGTTGCAGGCTCATTTCACACATCCAGTGGTGTGGGAAATGCTTCTCTCTGGTGCATTCCATGCCACAGACTGTTGTCTGTGTGAATATTCCAGAAATGTAGGCAGAGCTGACCTTGTAAGTCTATCCACCCAGTCAGTGTTCTGGCAAGGAGGACAGAAAAGAGCCAATTGGTCTTTTCTGTGTGGTGGGAACCATTTCCTTACTCCCAGTATTATGGCTCTAATCGCAGGGATGTGCTGGCTGCCCTAATACATACATGAACTGGAGCTCTCTCAGAATGGCTCCCAAGTAGACACATATTTCTGACCTGGGTCGGCATAATTTTGCATGAGAACAAGCTTACCTTCATGAGGGAAGCCTACAGATAGTGTGGACTCTGTTAAGCTTTTGATTGGCTAAGTGCCTGCTTGTTTTCTGTGAGAAGCTAACATGAACTATTGGGAAATGTAAATGTGCACAGATCTCTTGTTCTTAGTATTTATTTAGCATGGTTTGGTAACTGACAGTTACTAGCACACAGAAAATATGAGCACCGGGCCAATATTTACACTGCTCTGATACATTTAGCCTACCATTCCTCTCTCCCCTCTCTCCAATGTTTCACCTCAACAGTCAGGTTACAGGTGGAGCCTTTTCCCCTGCCAACATTGCAGGTGACTCCCTTGCCTTCTTATTCAGTGCTAGGAACACAGCCACACCTGTTTGGCAATGAGCAGGGGCCCCATTTGCATCCTGAAGGCACACAGGGGATCAAGTGCACAATGATAATGTTCAAAAAGGAAAGGAACATTCCAATCTTAACGTGACAGGCCTTTTGTTTTCTGTACTCAGGGAAAAAGGGTGTGACGTGATCCTGAACTGCTCTCACTTTTTGGAGACTGGCATCTCTGCTGTTGGAACAGGCAACTTCATGTTCCATCCATTTTTCAAAGCTCAGTTCTGTGCATCTTTCATCTTTTAACTTGTAGGTTGTGACCCACAACTTGCAAATGAGGGTGGGTAGAATTTTTTTTATGACAGAGAAAAGTGAGGGCAAGAGATGAACAAATATAGCAATATGCAGCAAAACCCTAGATGGAAGACCTTGGGGATATTTGTTAGGATCAGTTTAGAAGAAAAACTCCAGATACACTGAACACCACTTTTGTAGTTCATAATAGTTCTTACTGAGGATTCATATATTATGAAAACTGGCCTGAGGCTGGCTCATTAGATGACTATTCAAAGCTGTACAACAGGGGTCCCCATCCTTTTTGGGTCAGCAGGCACACTGGGAATGTGGGGAATGGCTCAGGGGCGCTCTCACAAAATGGCTGCTATGGGAGAGGGCTTGGCCATTCATACTCAGCATGTCATTTACCTAACACTCATTTCATACAAGGCAGCCTGTGAAACTAAAAGCAAAGTAACTCATCCAAATACCTAAGTGCATGGCTTAGGAGTCTGAGTTCCAGAATACAAAACTGTTCATTCCGAACCCAAATAAAGGCGGCATGTGGCATGAGACTTTGTAGTTAGGCCAGCTTCTCAAATTGACACTTCAGGTGAGCAAGCAAGCAAGCAAACATCATCAGCTGGGTATCAGCCTGCCGGGCTCCAAGATAAAAATTCACAAGCACACGGATGCCACACTGGAGATCCCAGCTGTACAATGCTGCATGAATGCAGTAAAAATTGGAAAGAAGAGTGATGGATGGAATGCATGGACTCTGGTATTCACTTTCCCATCACTGTCCTGTTCCCCATTACTTCAATATTTATACACCAACTCTTCAACCTGGTTTAGAACAGCTTACAGATAAAACATTGGAGTACAATAAAACCATATAAAACAGACTTCAGCAGACAGTAAAAATCCAGCATAAAAGCAAAAACAGTGTTAAACAAAGTTGTTGTTTAACAACAATGTCAAAGGTTCTGGACACATAAAGGCTATCTGCACCGGACAAGACCACAGTACTCTTCTGGCTTCCCCACAAAAGTCAGATCTTCCTCAGTCAGAAAAAAAGACAGAAGCAGTGCTTGGAAGACAGGGAGGATCAAAGGTGGGATGGCTTTGTTTGGCAAAATGGACCGAGTAAGGGATCCTGACTGCATATAAAAATCAAGTGCAGGCACATGAGATCCTCATTAGGTACCAAAAAGAGGCTAGAGTCGGCTCCAGAAGAAGTTTTCTGTGAGACGGAATTGCAAAGACAATGGCAGGCCTAGGCCTAGCTTTGAAGGAGGGTTCATCTGAGGCCCAGTTTAGGTGTGGGTGAAGGAGCAGCAGAAAAGCCAGATTCAGATGGGATGAAGGTCAGGAACTGCATCAGGCAACAAGAGAGAAGGCAGAGTGGACGTTTACACATCAAAAAAGATGACAAAAGAGAATCCAAATGTATAATTTGTAAATACATACAAATTTTAAAGTAATTACTTTCATTTTAGTGGAAATACAATACATCTCACTATAGTGGTGCCACAAATACACTTGCTGGGATATGGAGTGTCTTTAAACTATCTTGATAGCTCCCTCTCTTTCTCTTATTAGGTCAAACTGACACCAGGGGTTTAATTGCAGCCTAATTAATTAGCCTCCCACAGTATTGTTCCCAAGCTATAAGGCCCCTTCTTGGTCTACATGGTCCTGAGGGTGAGATGCTGATATTCCAACAACCTATGACTCTGAGTTAACAATAAACGAAATAAAACTTCATTTGTATAATAAGTGTAATGGTTTCAAGATGTTCAGTAACTTATTCTTAGTAAATAAAACACTGTATGATACCTTTTGACTAATCTATATATAGATCACTATCACTACTTCCTTATATTACTATACGTTTCCCTTCACAAACCTTGCACAGAGATTCTTTCTCTTCTGCACTCAGGTTTCTGTCAGCTTTTGTCTCTCACACCCTTAAAACCAATTTGTAAACAGATATACAAATTATAATAAAGAAAATTTTAGCACTGGTTTAGCAACTAAGAAGCCCCAGTGATCTAACTGATAGCATCCTCTTGGGGGGCCACTACTGAAAAGGCCCTTCTTGTTGCCACCAACCAAGCTTCCCTTAGGGGTCTCAATTGGAGGTAGGCCCCAGATCTTGAGCACAGTGTCCAGGTAAATGGTAATTAGTAAAGGCATTCTGTCAGGTATCATACTTCCAAGCCATGTAGGCTTTTATAGGTTAAAACCAGTGACTTGAATTGGTTAGTACCAATAGAAAGAAAAGGGACAAAGTGATTCAGGTAATTACAGGCCCCTAAGTTAGTTGGTTGTGATATCAAGATTATATGCACAATATTTATTAATTAATGTGGAAGATTAGATAGAATCCAACAATACTATTATAAAAGAGCATGTGAACTTTCAGTGGGGAAGAAGCACTCTTGATCAATGTTTTGTTTTAAACCATCTTATCAGTAAATAAGCCAAGGGCACAACAAATATTTATATGTAGCCTTTGTAAATCCTCAAAGCAATATTCGATAAAATAAACTGTGAAAGGTTGCGGATAAACTTTTGGATCACAATATTGGTCGGCAACTAATAATCAGAATATTATATATAAATAAGAGATCAGACATGAATGATCAGTGGTCTATGCTGATTCTAGCCTCAAAAGGAGAATGCCTGGGTGTTTCCTGGATCCCCTTTGGTTTAATTTAAATGTAAATGACTGGGACTCAAACAATTGGAATATTTTCTCATTTCATCTTTATGCTATAAGCCTTTTACCTTGCTATATGCAGACAAAATGGTTTGGTTATCACATGCTCAGGTTGGCATGAGATGCTTATTTAAAATTGTTTTGGGCAATTTGTACTGAAGAACATCTTTACACTAAGACAAAAGAGGCAGTGTTGGGGGCAAGTGAGACATTTTAACTCTTGTGGGATATGGTTGACCCAGCTGGAGGGGGGCAACTGGATGTACCATAGGGTGCCTTGCCCTTGCAGTTGTCAGGATCCTTACAACAGTCTTGGGCTTCCCAAGCCCATATAGGCCAACTGGTCCCACAACTGACTTCTGGGGTAGCAGTCTGACAGAAATAATCTGTAATGTCACAAACCATTACTGGGTGTACCTCAGTCTACTCCTGCAACTTTTATTAGCACAGTACAATTTTAGCCCATTGCATTTTATGCCAGCACAATTTTATGATTTTGTAGTGCTGTGTATTAAACTTCTTAATATGGATTATTTCATTCCCTCCTCAAAAAAACAAGAAGTTTTCAGGAACAGCTAAGATGCCAGAGAAAGAATACTTGGGCAGCAGATGGAGAACAACAAATGCCTTTGAGCAAATTCCCCAGGTTCTTAAGAAATGGCCTCTAGATCAAAATCATGGATACATGAAGAATAAATTATGGGACTTTTATCCTCAACAAGCTCTAGAGGCAATTCAGAAATCATTGTTTCTCTCAGTTGCAATTTCTAACAACTCATTGGTTTGAGAATTACTTACAGGAATTGACAGTGATTTCATCTGGGGTCAGGATGCCTGCAACTCTTCAAACCTGGAGTGTGCATCCCACGTGGGGTGGAAGGAACAGGGAGACGAAGGCTGCCTTTGCACTCTTCTCACCTTGCGACACATTTGGACAGCCAATTCCAGCTGTCTCAGTGTTGGACCTGGGACAGCTGGGAAGAAGGCCAAGGAGCCAGCAGAATACTTGGTATCATGGCAGCCTCCGTCTCCTCCCCTTTCCACCCCACCCAGAACACTCCCTGAATCTGATCTCCAGGGATGCTCTTCTGATCTCAGCAATACAACTGGAGCCGTTCTTTCATTTCCCAAAAACTCTATGGCCAGTCTTAGAGAGGCACTCCTGACACTGTTTTTCCACCTTTCTAATATGTAGAGAAAGGCTGTTTAAAAAAACCCCCTCTGCAGATAGCAATTTTATATATGAGGAGCTCAGGTAGCAGAGAATCTTTGGTATTACTTATTGTTCTTTGCATTCTGAGCCCAGGGTAAAATGTATTCTGAATTTACTAAGGGATCCATCTGATGATGATGATCAAGCTGAAATGATATATGAGCCAAGAACCCTGAGAACGGCCCATCCCTCCAGACCACCTCTGTACCAAAGAGAACCACTCATGAGACTGTTGCCCCTTCGCGCCTTACACAGAGTGCTGCTAACTGAGCATGTGCAACTCACAGTATCTTCTGACCAATCAGGGAACAATGAGTTATCTAGTGATTGCTGGTTGTATAAAGGCTATGGCTCTTCCCATTTTCTTTGTCCCCTTTTGGCACCCGCAAGCTTGCATTCTGTTTTCTGGATTTTGGAATAAATCTTACCTTGTTTCTCAAGAAACTTCCTGCCTCTGCAAATCAATCCCCTCCCCTCCTGCCTGCCTTTTGGGGTGACACTCTGATGCTGACTTAATCTTGACAGAGAGTCAGCAGTGGCTGCCCAAAAGCTGAGAAGGATATTTGTTGAGGCTGGTTTTTAAATCTTCAAACACAACTAGGACCAGAAATCCTTTCAGATGGATGATACTACAAATTGACAGCTCCTGACTCCTGACAGCTCTCCAGTAAGGGGTCTGTCCCCTCTGGGTAGGAAACATGGCCACTCTAGCAGCTAGTCAGAAGGTGAAGTTAATAAAGCAAAATAAGAGGTCTGGAAGAGACAAATGCTGGTCAACAGAAGGCAGAAGTCTGAAAAAGAGAGGAGGCTCTGTCACATCCTGATTAGCCTGCTTGGCCACAAGACCTTTGTAGGCTGCCAGGTGTCTTGGTTGGATTGTGGGGTCAGTGGACAGTATGCAACCTTGGAAGGCAGCTGGCTTGCTTCAGGCCAGAATGTCAGCTTCTTGAGGAGTACCCCTTTCTTTCTCTAAGGTCTCAGCCTGGCACGGACAGCTTTTGTCCCTCCAGCAGTTTTCTATGTTTATGGCAAACTTGACAACAGCAATGGCAGGCCTTATGGAGCAGTACAGGGAGCAGGGGGTGTTGAAGTGGCCCTTTCACCACTAAATTACGTGATGATGGCCCGTGCTTGTTCGCCACCCCTCCCTCGGGGCCTTTCAGTGGCCTGCCCCATCACAGCACCTTCCAGATGTATGCACCAAAAGCCCCATCATCCTCCTTACTGCTGTGACATTCTGTTACACTATTCTCCAGCTAGGTGGCTTCCAGATCCTTAAACTGAAGAGGTGACTGGGGATTATGGGGGTTGTGGTTGACCCATCTGGAGGGCACCAGGCTGGAAAAGATGGCCTTAAAGACCAGGGTGTCACAACAATAAAGGCTCTGGGTTGTATCCAAGGTTAGCCTGATTTAACTGCTGGTCATTCCAGTGGGTCTACTCAAAGTAATAACCATCCATAGGTTATTACTTTGGATAACCCCCACCCCCCACCCCCATACCCTGACTGCTGATATCTTGCTTGAAGTATTCAAGGGACACGCAGCAGGGTTTCAGAAGCTAGGGCCGTATAGCCGAGTTAAAGAAAAAAATGGTCAGGACATTTCAAAAGGGTGTTTTGTAAACCTTTTGTTATAACAAATGTACACAAACATATGCATACATGTGTGTGCACAGAGCCATGTTCTAAATAGTTGCTGGCATGCTACTACTTTTGCTTTATAGAACAAAGTGTTCTTTACTGGCCACATTTGGATTTGTTACAGGTTCTCATAGAACTGGAAGGTGGTTTGCCAACTCCTAAAATCAAATGTTCTGAAAGCTGGGTGGGGACTAGCATTGCCAGGCAGGTCCAGAAGCTAAGTTCAGTGCTAAAGCTGTTGGTTTTCTTGAAGGTGCAGAACTTTAAGCAAAAGATAGCTGAAGGGGAAAAACTGAGCCTTCCTTCATGCTTTTCTGGCAATTGGCCTGAAATAAAAAACAAAACTCTTTTAGGTTTTGTTTTCTTTTTTTCTGGTCACTTGGCAATCCTATCTGGAAGGATTCCAAGATTCAGTGAGAAGAATTAAACCCATGTTTGCTTTCCATATTAACTCTCTTAATTTAACTGCACTCTGGTTGTATTGAACTGATATAATGAAGGCTTTTTGTCTGTTTGATTTTGCTGGTTCTTTCTTTGCCTTGTTGAGGAAACGATGAATCCATGGAATGGAAGCCAAAGAAAATACAGACATGTAAACCCTCCAATATCTCCCAGGAGATCGCCATCCGTAGGTATACTTCTTGGTCTCAGTTTTCCATCCATTTTAGGATAGCTAGGTACAAAAAGGCAAAAGTGGGCAGAGAGTAAATCTCCAAATGTTCTAAATTTCTATTTCCGGCAACTCTGACTATTGGCCATGCTAGCAGAGGCTTCAGAGAGCTGAAGTAATCCAGAGATCTACCTTAGAGGGCCTGGTTCCTAGACCTTTGAATTAGTTGTGAAGAAGAGGAAATATTGAATGTTTAGTAATTAGTACCACTCTATAACTGGAGTACTTGCATCCACAACAGGAGTACTGTATCCAATTCTAGGCTCCACATTATGAGAGAGACATAGCAAGGTTGGAATCAGTTCAGCGCAGGGTCACAAGGATGGTAGCTGGATTGCAGAGGAGGACATATGAGATGATACTGAGGGAGCTGGATCTTTTCAGCCTGCAGAAGAAGAGATTTGGATCTTATGGCAATATACAGGTGTATAAAGGGGTGTCACATGCTAGAGGGTCATGACCTGAGAACAGGTGGAGGAAAGGACACAGTCCAATGGGACAAGCTCAAGGAACTGGGTTTCAAGCTGGATGTCAGGAAGTAGTTCCTGATGTTTAGGACCCCAAGGATATGGAATGGACTTCCAATGGAGGTGGTGGGGGCCTCATCAGTGAGGGTGTTCAAGAAAAGATCGGGCAACCACATTTGGGTATTATGTGAGCACAGCCAGCTGGAACAGGGGGTCAGACTAGATGGCTCGGGAGACCCCTTCTATGTTTCTAAATTCCAAAGGTATTGCTTGCACAGCAAACTGAAATCCCACATTGACAAAGATAATTTAAAGATGCAGCAGTCCAGACTTTTATTGTATGAGACCCAGATTTTTGCTTATCTTCCCTACTTCAGAATAAAAAAAAATCTCATTGAAAATCTTAATTGTTTGAAAATTGTAATTTTCTGCAATCAAAAAACTGGTGGGGAAAGTGGCAGTGAAATGATTTATTCCTTGCAAACAGGCAGATTATTTAACACAACAAAATGAAACCTCTGTTGATTAGTTTTGATACTCAAAAGTGTAAACTTCCCAACTGGGCTGAAACAAACCATTCTTGAACATTGTTTTATATTCCTATCAGTTAAATTGCAATGCTGACAATCAGATCCCATTTCAGATTTTGCTCCAAGCAAGCCAACAAAAGAGAATCAGACAAAAGAACAGTAATGGCAATACTATCTCACCATCCAAATGTTCTCTCTTCTTTTCAGATGTTCCTGGAAAGCCATTATTTGTGTAATGGATCTAGATTTCTAAAGGACTGTTCAGAACACTAATCTAGGTTTATGTTGTATATAACTGAAATGGAAACAAGGCACAACATGTACAATAAAATCAGCAGGGCACCAAGAGGCCTGTCAAATCATCTCCCTACCAGGATGTCACGTTACTCCAGAACTCAGTTTTACTGTCATCCATTTGTTTTCATGCCACATAATATCATGTTAACTGGCTGTTATTATGCATTCGTTCTTGGCCTCATTAATGCGCTTTCAGCATGTCAAGCTGACATATATTTGTTGCACCGATAATTGCAGAACATTCAAGGACTCGGTACATTAATATTAATTCGTACATTAAATTTCTTAAACTGAAATGGAACGAAATAACTCCTGTATCCCATTGTATGTATAATACCCTCCTGCCACAGTGTTTATTACCTACCAGGCAAGCAGAACAGGAAACATTTTGATTTATTCATCCAAAGGCCTCCTGCTTTGCTTATGTTACTAGAGCATCATAACAGGTCAGAACCAGTCATTTATTTGAAGGACTACCAGGAGACTGACCTGAGCAATGACGGTGCCCCCTGTTTGAAGGGCTGCTGTGTCCAATTATGGCTTAAAGACAAACAACTTAAGAACTGTTGCTCATCAACATCACTCAGACAGCAGACTCAACAGGTTTGCACACAGGTCACAGTCTTTCACAGTATAAGTATTTATAAATGTGCTTATACATATGAGTTAGCATTTGCAAATTTTATACAAATCTATCCTCTTTTTCAGTAATGCATTTCCTCCATTTTGGCAGTCATACATGGCCATTCTGTTTCTTAGTACTGCTGCCTCGTGTGCTTTAGAATTAACACATCCATGGGTAACAAGCATGAGTCAGTTTGGACAGAGAAGTGGTAAACTAAGGCAGGCTGTGACAGCAGGGATGTCCCAAGACATTTCAGTGTCCGAGGAAGAAAATCACAACAGTGCCCACTTTCCGTACACATAGAACAGTGCTTTGTCTAACTCAAGTTCATCAGGGCTTGCCCAAAGTAATTATCTGTGTCTCAGGTATTTGATTGATTGATTGATTTATACCCTGCCTTTTTCCTACAAAGGGCTCAAGGCAGCCTACATCATTCTCCTCCTCCATCTTATCCCCATAACAACAACCCTGTGAGGTAGGTTGGGCTGAGAGTCTGTGACTGGCCCAAAGTCACCCAGTTGGCTCCATGGCTGAGTGGGGACTAGAACCCAGATCGTCTGAGTCCCAGTCCCATGCTCTTAACCACTACACCACACTGGTATCACAGCTATCTGTATCTTACTCTGGGATAAATAAAGAACACACCTCTCCTTGCCTCATGATAGGACCATCTTTGTACAAGTGACCTGGAAGTGAAACTCAAAAATGTCTCTGAGCTTCTCTTGTGCCAGATCGAAATGCTTCAAAAGTACAGTCTAGTCAATGCACATTCTAGATCTAGCTATTTATTTATAAGATTTATATCCTGCTTTTTCTTATTTAAAGGACTCAAAGCAGCTTACATTATTCTCCTTATGCTGCTCTCAATCATATCCCCACAACAACCCTGTGAGAGTCTGTGATTGGCTCTATGGCTGAATGGGGTTAGAACCCAGATCACCTGTGTTCCAAACCTTATTCTTAACCACTACACCACACTCGTTCTAGTGTGAAATTTGAGTTTCTCGTTTGATGATTCCCCGATACACATTTGTTTGCATCATCTGATCTGGACTAATTATATTAGCTAAAAGGTTCGGGGCTTCTAAAGCTTATTCTAAGCGGCTGTTGACAATAAGCACAACGCATTCATTGGTTTGGATCCAAGAGCTGCTTTCTGCTGATGAGTAAGTGCCATGCACAAAAGTTGCTGCCCCACAATTTGGGGAAACCCCCTTTCCCACTGCACTGCAGCTCACTTTATGCAGCCAGGCCCCTAACCATCTATGTATGTTTGACCCTTCAAGGCAATGGGGAGTGGCCATGGGGAAGGTGTGTGGGGAAGTCTGCTTTTGCCTGCCCAGCTGCACACACAAATAAGGATTCAGTTCCTTATACCTTTTAAACATATTGTGTTATAGTTTTGACATAGGAATTGGAGGAGGGTGACAGGGAGAAAATTAAGTTTTCATGCTAGAGCTTCTATTGTCTCTGCAAAAGATTTGTGCAGAGTTCTAAATGTGCAAAATAAATTTTCTTACCACAGCATAAACTGGATAAACGTTGGCTTGGAACTTGGTTTTTTTGTTGAATGGCTAAGATTAGAGCAGCAGAGAGCAAGAAAGGAAGTGGTGAAAGGGAAGAGATGTTAGTGGCACATGCATGGTAGAACCAAAGGGAAAGACTAGCAGGCATTCTTAGATTCATTGTCTTGACCATTTCAGTGTGGAGCTTGGCTTGGTTATGGGACTGAATTAGCCTTGATTACTCAGATGTATGAGTGTTATTAGGGGAGGGACAGAGGGAGTGCAACCCTGCTAATTCTGCTTGATCTCTTCATTGGCTTTTGATACCATCAGGAGTCATGGTATCTTCCTGAATTGACTCTATGGATTAGTTATTACAGGCACTGGCTTACAGCAGTTTCATCCTTACCTTCAGGATTGATTTGAGGGAGTAACACTGGGTGAGTATTCCTTGGACATCTGTCCATTTTGCTATGTAGTTCCACAGAGTACCATCTTGTTACCATTGTTATTTAACAACTACATGGAGCTGCTGGGAGAGCACGCACCTTCTCTCTTTATCAGCCTGCCCAGTCACTGAGGTCTTTGGAGGTCATCCTCCTCAGGGTTGCACACAGACCCCCTTCCTCCCTTCCTTCCAGCGTTTTCTCTGAACAGCTGTTGCTCTACGTCAGTGCCCAGGCTGAGGGGGTGGGTCGTTGTTGGGACCTGTAGTCCAACACATCTGGCGGGTGACAAGTTGGGAAAGACTGTGCTGCATACTAATGTTTTGGAAACATCTGCAAATTAATGCCTCCCATTATTAGCGCCGAGACTACGGATGGGGCGTACTGAGATGAATGAGCGGAAGCCCTTCCAGTTCTGCGAAGAGTTACCGTCAAGAAGGAAGGAGAGGGAGAAGACAGAAGGGAGCTGAACAGGACAAGGAGAAACAGAGGGAGCGGGCACTGTCCTGGGAACCAATCAGAGAGCGGGGGCGGAGCTCAGATAGACACCGCCCCTTCTTAGTCTGGCCGAAATGGGCGGTATCTCGTGAGCCGGAAGCGCAAATGCCGTGCTCCGGAAGCAGTTGGGGCGGCGTGCGTAAAGGTCGCCGGCTAGAAAAGCTCGCGCAACGGCGGAGTTGGTCGGTGGTGGGATTGCCATGTTTCTCACAGTGACCAATTGTGAGTGGGGAGGGTGCCGATTGCGGCGGGGCGAGGCGCTGGGGCGCTTGAGGACGCGGCTGAGAAGAGCGAACAAAGCAGCTTCTTTGGGACGGCTTTTCCCAGGAGGCTGCCGGTGCTGTTGAAAAGCGCTGGCGAAAGTTCCGACGTTATTACTTCTTATTTAGAGGGCTTTTATCGCAGTCATCAGCAGAAAAAGTCTTGTATAAATGCTAGCGCAGAATGGCTGGTGGGCTCTTTCGTCTCGGAACCTGCTGATGTGCCACTTTTAAATGGGCATTTTGCTCTCCAGACAGATTGGGGCTTGACTCTTCCCCGTTTTATCCTCTCAGTAGCTCATAGGGTAGACCATCTGGACATCGGTGGCTGGTCAAAGACCACCTGAATCGGGATTAGAATGTTGCTGTTTCTAATCTTAAACCCAGTATCGTGGCAGGCAATCTAGTGCTCTCCAAATATTTTGGACTGCACTCTCCTTGATTATTGGTCATGCTGAAGGGAATTGGAAGCCAAAGATGAAGAGGGCATTAAGTAATCTAGCCTTAAACATAATAGCATTTCAGTTTTAGTGAAGTTGTCTGTTGTAAGCATCAAAGTTAATGGCAGAGTCTGTAAGCATCATACTAACCTAGAGGGATGCCATTCCATGAGAATTCATAGATGGTGAGTTCTAACGATAGTATCTAAAACCAACATCAAGTCTTATTATTGCAGAGCAATAAAAAAACAACCTTGCTCCTGGATGAATGGAGCTGATATATACATACCCGCTGCATTCACACTTCAGTGCTTGCGTAAACTAAAAATGTAAGAAGAGCCCTTTAGCCTAATCTATTGAAAGATGGAGGAAAATTATTACATGCATATTCAATAAAGGAATTGCTTCATTTCCTAGTGGTTCTCACAGCAGATAGTTCTCTGAAATATGTCTCATTTTTCATTAGTCTCCTACAATTACTATTAGTCTCCTCCTACAGTCAAGCCAATTTTTCACAAAAGTGATTAAAACAGAAACAATGCTGAACTATTACTATTTCAAAAAGCTACCCCCACTAAGTTTACAGTCATGAATTGTGCTAAAATCCAGGTAGTTTAGTGACCACACACTCAGGCCTAGCTCCATAGATTGTTTTCAGCATTAGGGTTTTGCCCTGGGATAGTTGAAATAATATGAAAAAGGAGCATGCCCTTTAGCCTCTCTAAGCTAAGAGATGTACTGAACTGACCTCTACTTTTGAGGATACAGGGTTGCCAAATGGTGGCATGATCTGTGTTTTGACATCATCTGTATACACTCTCAATGCATAGGTATTTATACAAAATTTAAAAAGATAGTTGAATCAATTCTGTACACAAACAGATGCTTGATTGTATAATTGCTCATGGATACTTGCTCATGGATACTTCTGCAAGTTCATATGCCTACTGAAAAAGATATTTGTTGGCAGTTAAAGAATAGGGCCTCCCCTGGTAAATTTGAGGAGTGAATTATGTCAGAAAGCTGAGTAAGGTATTAGAGATGATTAGAGGAGGAGGAGGAGGATTGAATGTTTACCTATATAGTCTTGAAGAGCTGTTGCACTCTTGAGTGCATTGTGCTAGTATGTGGAGCAGTGATTCTGATACTTTCCATGCAGGAAGCCTATTTTATTTCTGCTGCATGAGCTTTTTTCCCCATCTTTCACAGAATACTACAGATAATCTGGAAGCACATTCCTAAGTTCTTAGGAGAGCCTTCTTCAGTGAGAGGTTCCTTCAGAAGTTTTAGTCTGCAATTCCTGTCAGCCCCAGTCCACATGAGCAATGGTCAGGAGTGACAGGGCTTGTAGACCCAAACCTCTGAGGGGACCTATGTTGCAGAAAGCTGCCTTAGAATCTGATTCAGAGTTGCTGTCAGAATTGCTGGTGTAGAAGCCACATGTAGTTTGGTGTCTCTATATACACACTTTAAATTAAAAAGTATTTTTAAAGCTTGTAAAGACAAGTTTCCTTTGAGCAATTATTTATGGTTGTATAAACAATGTCTTAGTTCCTTTTCTATTTTTTCTTTTTTCTTTTGTTCTTCAAAACCAGTGGCCAAGGCCAAAGCAAAGTAAGTAAAATGTTAATTTGCATCCACTACTAATGCATCTGCTTTTAAGTGTATCTACTAATAGGATACGGGGTAGTTCACATGAGGCAATAGTCCGTCTTCCTGAACCTCCTACCATACAGCATTATGGAATGACTGGGATTTTGTATTATGAGAAAAAGAGAAAAATGTCTCTTCCTTTATTTTCTCCATGCCATATGTAATTTTGTTCACCACACACATTGTGCATGCTAAATTTTGGTCTAAGCATCAAATGAAAACTTATAGTAATAACATCAAACCTGTCTTAGAGGAGTCAAAACACAGTTTATGGTTGAGCTGTAGCAGAATTAACAATCAGCTTTCAGTGAAGCTGTTGTCAGCTACCTGTAGTGTTTGAAAATGCTCCTTATGATGTTCCAATGCAACAATGAGGTTCCAAACCACAGAGGTATAGGGGACCAAGCATGATCTTATCTTCCATAGAAACAAATTAAGATAAATCTCAAAAGAGATGATGAGAAATATTCTATTAAAGTGCATGGATTGTTCTCAGTTGGTATCACTTTGCTGATGGAAGCTTCTTTGATATAGTGGAGGATTCCAGCAGCAGAATGGAATGGGAAGCCATTTTCAGCCATTTTTTCTCCTCCTGTGCCATCCTCATACTGTTCTAAAGGCTCTCCAACCCTCTAGAGCAGATTGTAGGGAGCTGCACAGACAAAGGGGAATCACTGAAAATCATCTCCCCCATTCTAACAGAACCCTTTGTTGGATAAAAGAGCATTCCATCAACAGAGTGACATCAGTGGGATACAATTCTGAAAGCTAGTAGTTCTGGAGCACTTATTTCAATAAGAAAATAGTTGTGATTCTTGTGGTTCAACATGTCTGTAGATTCTGTAGTCTCTTGCATTTCAAGTGTAACGGATATCAGAGGCCCAATTAGGGGGTTTGAGGCTTTTGATTCTTTTAAATTTCAATTGGGAATGAAAAAAAGAGAATGTCATCTTTAATTTTTTCCCGACTGTTACTGGTAGGCTTTGTTAAATTGTAAACTGATTTCCTTGGCTATCATAGAAAGTATCATTATATGGAAGTTTTAATAATATGCCATATTATCTGAAATTATTAGGGAGATTACAGATTTATCAGCTGACAGCCACAATTGATTTTGGAATTAAATTATGAGTAATGATAAAACAGTAAAAATAATTAAGAGATAGCAGCCAATAGATAATTCATGGTATATTTTATTATTCTAGGTATATTCTTGTAAGACTGTTGAGTGAAGCAGGAACAGGCACTTCTGTCAATGTAGTGCGGCCTCGGCTTCAAGAAAAGCTGGTTATACTGAGATATGATCCTGCTGGTAAGAAGCTGGGGGGTATGCTTTACAGGGGGTTTACAAATTGTATAAATATTTTACCATAGCCATATATTGAATGTGCATGGCATACATGTTTAAATTATTATATGAATACATATTCTTATACTATCCTGGTAGTTTTAGAAGGAACACTGGAAATCATCATAATGGCCACATTTGCATGGCTCACTAATTCACTCTGCAGTCTGGCTTGTTCATGGAACAACTCATGCTGTTTCCTACAGATAATTGGACCCACCATAGCTTGTTTTCCCACTCCTTCCCCATTGGTCCTCCAGGCGGTATCCTGGCATGATTCTTAGCAGAGCCCATATTACATTTCTTGCATACCCTGATTGCTACTCTTATGTTTGTTGCTGTTTCCTTTTTTTAAAAAAGGAAGAATGTACAATTGTGATCATAGCTTTTTAATTTTGGAAGCTCCAGAGAATCACACAACTGTGTTGGCAATCTTGTCAGTCTTTCTCAAGTGCAGTCCAAATTCAGCCTTGCCAATGTCTTTATATGTTTCAGCTGTCAAAGGGGGTAGGAAAGTGTACATTCTTCTGTTTTTGTTCCCTGTCCTCCCTTTCACTCACTAGTGCTGCCTTTCTGCACCAAAGAAATGCCAGAAGCCTCTCCCTCTCTGGATGGGCAGGGCAAGAAGGCATACTTTGGAGGCCTCCTGTTTGCTTTCTCTCTCTACGGAGATGACAATTTTCTGCAATTGGCTGCAGAAATGAGTTCCCCCTTTTTACTATAAACTGGTTGTCTTTAACTCTACGCTTTATGGCAGTTCATTCTTAAGTATAAGTGTTCATAACTTGGACGTTCATAACCTGGGGACTGCCTGTATTAAGTCTTTGGAAACTAGGTACAAATTAGCCCATTTGCAGTCTTGACTTATCAGTTTCCATGTATGTCACTCACAGATGAAACATACAAAGAAAGGTAAAAAGCAAGACTATGTATCTAGTAGCTGTAGCAGCACACTTGTGAAAGATGAAGAGAAAATAAAAGAATTGGTGCAGTTTTCTGGGACCAAAAGTTTGGGTGGCAAAACAAAGTACCACTTGGGCATTGGTAGATGGGGTGTCACTGGCAGGGGCAAGGGGTTTTTTCCACTCCTGCTGAGAGACTTGCTAACTGATTGCTGCAGTCCATGATGAAATTGCTTTCCCGAGTTCATATCACATGGGAACATATCATGAGTTCACCAACCCCTAAAAGGAACTATGGGTTTTAAGTGAATCTTGTTGCTGAAAAATAATCTACCCTTTGGGAACTGGGTTTAGGATTGGATGGCATGATAGTCCATCATGACTAGTTACCTATGATGGGTTTCATGTTGTGTGAACTCAGTAACATCATAAAAGTTTCCAAAGCCATATGGATGACAGTGGCAGAGAGTGGGATAAGATAGCGAATGGAATTAAGCCTGTTCTCAGTGTAAGGAACACTTGCACTGCATAATAAGAACATATGGACTAGATTGCCTGAGATTAGAATTGTAAAATGCTTTAGTTTTTGCATTATACATAAAAATGGTTATATTTAAAATACAGGTATATATTTAGTTTTCTTTTAGCTATAATATATTTTCATTTCTTCAGTTTTAAGAGAAAGGCACATTTACCTCCCTTTCCTAGGGAAGTTTTTAACAACAGGATTTCAACCTTCACTTACTTAATGGAAGAATGTACACAAGTGTTAACATTTCTTTGAATTCATCATCTTATTTAACAGGGTATAAAGCAACTCATTGATCTTAAGCATGTCTTTCCCAGCTTCTTTTTAATGGTGCTTGCTTCTGTGAAATATGTTCAGGATTATTTATTCAGTGATTCTAAGTTCGCTTTTCTAGACCTTCCCATGATGTGCTAAATGTGTTCATTTCAGTACTAATAAGACAAAAATAGCATAATGTTCCTGTTTGAAGTGGACTGGCACAACAGGAATCCATGGTGCTGCTGTTCTGATACTTGTGTCCTGCTGTTGACATGTCAGCTGTGGTGGATCAGTTATACCAGTGATTGCGTCTCTGAGAAGCATAGGCGCACTGCCTTTGACACTAGAGAGAGCATGTGGCCATCAGGATTAGTAGCCTTTGATAACCATGTGTAACAGGAAGGTGTGTGTGTGTGTGGGGGGGGTTCTTCTGGCTAGAAAGCAAAGTTAAATAGCTGTGCTTCCCCACCCCCCCAAAAAATCAGCTGCCTGCATTAGTTGCTGTGGTGCTGACGCTGTGTGTGTAGCTCCAGCACCACATGAGATTGTATTGCCTTTGTAAGACAAGCATATATACTCTGCAGCTGTTTTGAGATTCCCACAATGACACAAGCAACATCCTCTGCTGCTTATATTTAAACAGATTAGCCATGTAAATACTGCAAGATCATCTGCCTTGCTTTTTCCCCCCCCCCCCCCCCCAACCTCAATAAACATAGAGCTAGGGAAATCCATGTTAAAGATGGTACAAGTCAAGTTAGATGCAAGAAAGTAAATTGTATCGTATGTTTGGCTTGAAAGGACTGCAGGTTTAAATATACTTTGCTTAGAAAATGTAGGCAATAAAATATGTTTTAGAAGTTAATGTAAAATTCTGTTTTAGACTAGAAATAACAAGCAGAAATCAATAAATTCCTGTTATTTCTAAACAATTTTAATTCATAATAGTAGAAATCCATTTGTATTTTTAAACTTCCATTTTCTTTTTATTGCTTTGGTGTCAAATACTGAGGTTTCACAATGATTGCCAACTTCAGTGGGGTTTCATTTGCGCACAAGCATTTAAGAGAGGAGCCATAACTTACAGAAGCATGATATTCATTTTCATGTGCCAGGTTATACATGACTGAACCAATAATTGGTTTGTCTGTATTTATGTGATTAAATAAGTATGCAGGTTTTATGAGGCCTCCCAATAACCTAAATTTTCTGCTTCCTTTCTGTGTATAGTTAAACAGCGTGTCCTCTTCAAAGAGCAGAAAAAGATCCGTTCCCTGTAGATGACAAATGGCTAAGTCGATTTTATTCATACATAAGGCAGACTCATGGGGGGAAGCGTTATGTCAACCTGCAGTGTTGTGAGAAAGGAGAGGAAATGGACTGAGATGGCTGCCTCCTGTGATTTGAAGGCCATTGTGAACAAGAACAATGTGGAAAAAGAAAGCAGTTGGTGTCTAGCCACGGATCATCATCTTCATCAACAACAACTTATTTTATCTTTTCATTTATTTTTACAGTTCTCAATTAAAATAGCAAATCCCATGGTCTGTTTGTTATACTTCAACACTGGTGTTGAACTGCCTGCAGCCACCAAAGAAACATTTGTTTCACACAGCTGTAAAATTAAAGGCTCTCTTCAGTAGGACTTGAACAGAATGGGTTTCAGAGTTTTCTTGCCCATCCATCCAAATCAAAGGCACATAAGTAGTCAGTCATCATCTTTAAGGGAATATTCCTTTAGCAGCTATAGCTTGCCGGCTTTTCGGGTTACATGTAATATTTAGGAATTTGTAATATTTGAAAATATTTGCTGTGAACTCAGTGTTAAATCCAGCTCCTGAAGGCTTCCTCAGACAGTTGAGAATTGTAGTCAACTTTACTTTTGGTGATCACTCCGAAAGTGAGAACGCTTGAGAGAAAGAGAATTGCTATAATACTTCATTCTTTAATCAGTTAGCTTGGTGTAAAGTCTTGTGTTGCATTTGCAGGTCTAATAATGCATGAATCAGTGCTCATTTGGACAATTTTATTTTCCAACATTTTGGAGTTAAATAGAACATTTAAAAAATATTTTCCATTTTAAATCACAATTTCCAGACTGAGAACTGATTTAAAAAAAACTAAGGCATAACTACAGAGCTAAGCAAATGGTGTCCTTTCATTTTTCTCTGTATTTTATATCTCATCCACAAATTTGAATATGAACTTTAGAAGTTATTTGTATTGTCTCAGAGTGAGACAAACCCTGTGGTCTCTGGTGTTAGGGCTAAAGTACAGCACATTAATTAAAAGTCATATACATCAGAATTATCTTACTCGAACAAAGAAAAAATCAATGTCCTCTATTTTAACAGGGTAGAATTACAACTCAAAACAGATCTTGTGGCAGGTCTTTTCTGTAAGGATAGGAAGTCTGTGTCCCTGTTGCTTGGACGCTGACAGAAGCAATAAAATTACTTTTCACCAGTATTTCCTCTAGAGGTAGACTGGGATAGGAGGCTAGGTAGAAAGCCAGTGATCCCACAAAACTATCTCCTGCTCCCTAAAGAAAAAAAGGAAAAAGCAAAGAATAAAAGGAAGTGTTACTTCAGATGTAGCTATACAGAAAGTCCTACAAAAGAAACTATTTACCTAAATAAATTTAGTGTCCTTACAGCTTGCCATGGAAACCTTGGAGTTGAATTGTGTTTGTGAATACACACAAGAATTTGAAATGGGTACTGCATACTGATTTCCCCCCTGTAGCACATGTCCCACTTAATGTAAAGAATCATGTAAATGATTGTGAAATTCATTAGTGAAACTCTTTGAGTTTTTGGTATTGACAAAATTTATCTAATATTCATGTCTGAAAGCTGACATTTTCCAAACTTTGCAATGCAAAGTTGCAACTTACAACATGAACAACGTAATTTATTCCTCAAATTAAATGCAATTTCAGAGTTGCTTATTTGCCATGGCTTCTGCAAGAGATTAGAGATCTCACAGTAGTGTCATCAATCTTCAAGCTTCTTTGGGAAGAAACCATGACAAGTACATTTCTTTTAAGTTTCATGTTACCTTCTAGTGAGTCACAAATATTCCATTTTTTTTATCTAACATAACCCCCTCATTTTTAATCAAACATTATCCTCTGTATACTCTCCCACTTCCACATTCTTTCCTGCAAAGTTTTCTACTTACTTCTACTCTGCTTTTAGTCACTAATTCATTACATCAGTTTTTAAAGCTGTTGTTTTCCTATCAACAGTTGCTATCATTTTCCATGAAATTAGTTTGAAAAAGCAGAAAAGTACCTACATTGACAAGTGAGATCATCAAAGCATGATTTGATTTGCACACTGATTTCACATGCTGGATTTCATCTCTATTTTAAAGCATTTTTATTAGATCCTCGTAAAATGACTTCCCAAAGAGGAAATAAGGCTCTGAAAAGGAGTTTGGCAGCAGTTGCCACTGTTGGCTTGAGTGTTGTTGTTCAGGGAATGTACATCGTGCCTTATCTTTGTACTCCAAAATGTACTTTTGGCAGAATATTTTATTCTGTACAATGGAGAATATCCTATTTTTCCAAGTGGACTTATTGAAGTATGCCCTCACAGAGGGAAAGAACAGCAGTCCTGTAACATTTATATTTGCAATGTGCTGTCCTTTAAGAACATTTCAGGCTGTTATATGTTGTTGCCATAGAATCCGCACCAACTAATGTACGAATTTACAAGCTATGAAAAATAATAGGTGTAGAGTTTTCATAATTCTATGCAGTCCAAGCTGCTTTGGACACAGGAGGAATGGTATTGGTTCACAGGCTTAGCAACAGAGACACAATAGAACTGTTGCTGTGACTTGCAGGTAGTTAAGAAAAATGTCTGCACCTCTTTTTTGCGCTGGAAAACTTGCAAAAGTGAGAATTGCTACTCTTTGTATAGGGCATTTGTACACACACACACACACACGTGCGCGGCCATTCCAAGCTTTTCAGTGGGGTCTAGGATAAACAAGATGACCAGGGACTGGAGGTGCACCAAAAACACTTTAAAAACCTTCCGATGTTAAGAATAGCGACACTTCAGAGGCCAAGAACTGCACATAGAGAATAGGATACTGAAGACATGCCTTTATTTTTAACTGTTAACTTGGATGGCTCTTTGTGTGCACAGAGAGCAGAAAAAAAGGCCCCACTGTAATAACAGGCCATGCAATGCAGCAGGAAGCTTCAAGGACCAAGGATGTCGTCTGAAGGATGTTCTGAACAGACAAGGGCTACTTTTGGTGAGAGAGACCAGTAAAAGAGAACAAATGGTGGGAGATCAGCACAACTCCCTGCTAAATTCCCCAGGGGATGTTCAATGTTTCCTCCCCTGAGGTTTCACCCATGTTTCTAGAGCTGCTTGGGTCTCAAGACTTAAAAACAGTAGTGCAGGTAGGTAATGGTAGACACTGGACTTAAGGAGCATATGGGAATGATGAAGCTCTTCAGCTGGAAGGGGTATCACTTTACTTCAAAACCAGCCCCTTCTGCTTTTTCTCCTGAACTTCTGCCTGAATGCCCTGCTCTGAATGCATTGGCACTCGATGCCACGTGGCTGTGGGTATACCATAACTGAACAGAAGAGCAATAAAGCCACAGAACTCATCTTCTTGAGAAGTTGCACTTTAATTTTTTTAACGTTTCTAGTCCTTATGTCGTTGAAAATATAAAATGTGTGAGCAGTGCCAAATTTCAGAAATATGTCTGAAACTAATTTTTAGTGGGCTTTAGTGCCCTGTATAGCTCCTCTCCTGACAGCAGAATAAATTATGCAGGTTATGCACAATGGTTCATTTTGCATAATTTATTCAAATTAGTGTTCATTTTGCACAATCCCATTCCTCAGTAGTTTGACCACTCTGGTATAGAATTAAAAGGGAAAAAAGCACAACATACATGGACCAAAATCAAGATTTGTAGTCCAGCACTGGCAATACCAGCTTCACCTCAGTGAAGAAAAGTGGATTTGCATGTTTTTGGGTAGCTGAAAGAATGCACCATATTTTTCGCTCTATAAGATGCGCCTGACCATAAGAAGCACCTAATTTTTAGAGGAGGAAAACAAGAAAAAAAATATTCTGAATCAAATGGGCACATAATCAGAGGCACATTCCCCATCACTTCCTCATGGGCTGCACATCTGACAGACTTACTGCACACACATATTCGCTCTATAAGATGCACAGACATTTCCCCTTTTGAGGGGGGAAAATGTGCGTCTTACAGAGCAAAAAATACGGTAAATAAATTTTAGCAAGACATATTTTGTTGGTATCATCTACTAGTTATGTTTCTGAGCGCTTCCTTCTTTAGGCTCCTTACTTTTAAACTATTCCCAATATGTGCTGATGAGGTTTTATATTTTAAACTGTCACCAGAAGTATCTACAGACTGTTTCAACTTGTTTCATTCCTCAGCTGGATTTACAGTAAGAAGTCTAGCTTGCATCTGCTCTGTTTCAACTCTGACAAGCTGCTTCTCATTTTTCTTTCAGCGGTCTTGGGTAACAAGCTTGTATCCCTCGGTTAGTTCTCTGCTAGTCTAGTATATGAGCCCTCAAATTCCTTTGGCTTCTTTTTTTGCTTTCCAATCTGTAATATTATATTTGAGACTGCTCAATTCTACATTTTGGTTCACACAGAAGGGTGCCAGTTTAGTATGTCCATTTTGTACTAGGGTGAAAAGGGATCAGGACTGCTGGACTCTAAACAAGAATAAGAAGCAAAGAAAGAAGACAATAAATATTGCTTTTCATCATATTCATGGTGGTAATCAAAGGCATCTCAAGTTCTACCTCCTACACAATTATCTGGAGAAAAGCCAGCTACCCTAATCTTCCTCTTCCATACAAGTAGTTTGGAAATATTTGCTTTACAGTTATAGGCTGTGAAAACTTCTCATTTTAAGGTGCTTTAATGCTAGGGTTCAGAATTAAAAGCACCTTTAAAAAGAAGGAAAAAGCTTTAAGTTTTTTAATGATTCTTTGGGTGTGGCTTCCCAATTTTTTGAGCTGCCTTTTTAAAAATTTTTTGGTAGTATGTGCCTTCTTTCAAACTTCTGCAGTAGCAATATTTTAAATGTTTAATATGGTAAGATAGATCAATGTTATGTTTTTACTATGCCTTGTCCTGCAAGGAGGCAAACAAATATGGAATTAAATACTAAAACTTTTACAGCAGCTACCTGAAATGGCTTCCAACTTTATGGCATATTTTCTGATCTTCATTCCAAGCCATTCAATGATGCCAAAGCCAAGTAACTCAGTACCCAAAAGGTGCTCAAAGGCCAAATCCAGTCCTATGGGGGTTTTCCAGATGTTCTACCCTCTTTCCCTGGGCCTATCCCCTTTTCCCCAACTACCATTTGTTTGGTTGTTTCCCAGGTTTTGTGCAGTTTTCTCTCCATTCTTGAAAGCTGAAATGCCAGGTATTGGCAGCCAAAGACTTCCAGCTAAAATATGCTAGCATTTTGGGGCTCATCCCTTTTGCCTTTGGCTGCCCCCACCACAGGAATACAGCTCCAAGACCTTCTCCAAAGTTGAATTTGCCCCTTGAGCTGAGAGAGGCTCCAGGCCCCAGCACTACAAATGAATCTTTGGGTGTGGCTTTCTAAGTATTGGGTGCTTACCTTAATTCATCTATTTCTAATTTACATATGAAGATATTATGTGGGAAAATCAAAGGAGCACCTCTTGATTGCTGTTGCTGTTGTTACACTGCACTTAGACATCCACAGCTAAGCCACTGCCACAAACGACTTTTGATGTCTGTGAAGAGCATGATATATGTTACTGAAAAATATCCACCTCACCAAGTGCTGCTAGAATAGTACACTAGTGCAATACTTTGCATCAGTTCTCAGGAATCTGTACCCACTTCCTGACAGATTTCCTGATGGGTCGTTTGCAAATGATTACATGGTGCTGACTGTTAACCCCATGCATTCCTGAGAGATGAGCCCAGATAGAGTGTCTAGTGTGTACATGGTTTCCTTTGTTCTTGAAATCATCATGTCCTACAAAACCATTCAAGATCAAAGGGCAGTAGAAGAGAGACCTGGAGAGTTATCTAACTTGTGGTATACATTGCAAAACAACTCAAGAGACATGTACCCGCTGTGTTAATTTGAAAAGGCACAAAGAAATCTGCAGCCTGTTAACTCTTGTCATCTCCACAACACTTTATATTTTCAAGGGCCATCAATCATCTGGAGATGTCTCGCTTTTGAACAGATCTGAAGGCAGGCGCAATGATAAAATGAATATATAAACCAAACGCTTTTGGAAGTGTCTGCTAGTTCTGAGAAACCAGACTAACCTACCACTGTGATTTGAAAGCGTTAGTGCAACACTGCTCTCGCTGCACATTTCATGAGGTTTTCATGAAAGCTTGAACTTTCTGCTTTTGCTTATAATATCCAGTGAGCCTTAGCTGATTCCTCTGAGTATAAATTTGCTAAGCTTATCCTACTAGTGTGTAATGATCATTCTCAACCGCAGTTTGCATATAGCACAAGACAACTGATATGGGGAATACCTGCTTCAACAGATAACAAATTATTATCCATAAGGTATTGACTATGAGTCTGAAGCTCTGCAAACTCTCATAAGTCATCTCCAACTTTCATGGGTACTAGACAATCAGTACCTCAAATACTCAGATATTTTTATTTCCTACTTGGGTAACAAACTTGCCCAATATTAACATGCTTTTTCAGAATGTCTACTTCCTACATTTCTAGAAAAATAATCTGCATAGTCTTTTAAATTAGAGAGATGCTCTAGATAGGAAGTTTCCTTTTTACCCAAATACCCAAGAATGTTTGTGAAATATCTTCTGAGAAAAGGTGTAAGTCAGAATTGTTCAAAGCTTAGTGCTTGTAAGAATGCTTGATTCTGAATCCTTATTTTAGAAAATCATGACTATAGCATCTCATGGGAAATTATCTTTTTCTCTGACTTGAGAGATATTAAAGACACAACTGAAACCCCGCTGGATCAAGCCAGATATCCATGTTGTCCAGAAGGCAGGCTCCATTAGCTGTCAAGGCTAATAGCTCTTGGTAGACATCCCCTAGGATTGATCTAATCAGGCCAGATGGAAGTGTCTCTTCTAAGGTTTAGTTACTGGTAGTAAGAACTTTAGGCTAAAAAGGTTGGTATGTGTGTGTGTGTGTGGGGGGGAGTCTAGAACCTTGTCCAAATTATCTTAAGCTCTGTCAACCACTGAAATACATCCCCTGAGAACTTTAAAAATTTTTTTTTTCAAAATTTAATTCAGCCTTCAAATTGACAGAGGTTCTGCCCCCCTCTTCTAAAATATGCAAGGACATTAAATCCATTTTCTGAGTAGCCTTTCCTTTCAGGTTACTGGGTCAGTGGTCTCAGGGATATTTTGGTAGGAATGTTTTATTTTTAAGGATATGATTCAGGATAGTTTTAACAGTGTGCTAGTAATCCCTCCTTAGGTAGCTGACATTTGCCTGGATTTGCTGACATTTGCCTGGATTTGAATCTGAAACCTCCCTGGGGATTTCTATATTAGATGCTTATCATACAGTCATCATTCCCTAGCCACAATTGTTTATGGAATCTTTAAATGATAAAGTGACTCTCCAGTTTCCCTTTTGTTTCTCAGCACTTTTGGTGATGTTTTTAGAGCAGAGAAAATGCAACATTTGATTATGAAAGCAAAAGAAAGTTCAGTTTGCTCCTGTTTATTTGTTCGATTCTATTATAGCACTGTGCCACCTAGAGGTTATGTAGTGGAAAAGCAGGAAAGTAAATGTGTAATCTCAAATCTCCCAACAACCAAAAGGAGATGCACTGGATTAATAGCCAGCCAACAGCTGTATATAGAAAACTTTCCTCTCAGTGACCTGCATATTCATTCAACAAAGGGGCTGGGGGTTATTTTAAAGTCAGTCATCTAATGCAGCTGAAGGAAAAGAGAACAGCCGAATTTCCATCCAGTAAGAACATCCTTTGCAATATTTAGAAAGAGTAGAATATGAAGTCCATTTTAAATTAGAGAAATAAAAGTGTACAAAGGAACAGGAAGTAACACAAAGCCCAATCTTGAGATACAAAATCTGGAAGCAAGTACTAAGTAACCTATAAAATCCAGAATACCTCTCCTGTATGGCATTTTTAACAGACGGGAGAAAATAACGCTGGAAAGAATCCATGGACTAGATGACTGCAAAAATCTTTCAAACTGCTTGGTGGTGCCATCCTGTTGCAAATGCCAACCAAAACCCAGGGTTGTCTCTACCATAAGTCAGAATGAGGCAGCCAGAGGGCAGCACACGACCAGTTTCTGAACTTATTACTATATTTTGACTGCACAGGTGAGGTTCATTTTCCAAAACAGGCAACCAAAGGTTTGGTCCAACACTGCACAAACAAATATTTTAAATTCCAGCAAATTAGTATTTGAATGCTAGCCTTTGGAATCTTTCCAGTATTAGCTACAGCCCATTTCTATGTTTCGTCTGAAAATAATAAGGTGGCATGTTTGCAGCTGATGACAGATTACTAGCTGTCCAGGTTGGAAGTGTAGCTAGCTAAGGTGAAACAGGATCCTGTTAGTGTTGGCTCGCCTGTGAGTCAACAAGATCAGGAGGCAATGGATTTAAATCCCAACCAGCATCTTGCAATGTCAGGATCTTTGGAGCTGCGGGCTTTGGCCCTGTATCAACTTACTTCTACTAAGTGACATATGCCCTGTGTGTTGTATGTGCGCTCCTACTATGGACTTCTTCAAATGGTACAGGAAAAGCAGATGGAACATTTTTTAAAAGGTGGCATCCACCCAAGTCTAACTCAGAAAAGGGCAGGAAGCTGCACAATTTTATGACTCTGTGTCTGTTATCATAGAATAGGATGGAAGGGCCAGAGGGCCATTGGGTCCAACTTGCAGTTCAGCACAGGCCTCCAAGTTAAACCATCCCTTCCAGGTGACTGTCCAGTTGTATCTGAATGCCTCTAGTGTGGGAGAGCCCACAACCTCCCTAGGTCATTGGTTCCATTGTCGTACTGCTCCAACAGTCCAGAATGCTATGAGGTTAGCTTACTGCTGTTATGGGACAGAAAGTAAAATTTATTTTTCCACCTCCTCACACACACCCCTTTTCCATCTTTAAAGAAATGGCCATGGTGGCAATAGTTGAAGGAGATTAGGAGACAGAATACCCAGAGGAGGGCATTCCCTGCGGTGGCGCCCTGGCTATGGAATGCACTTCCTAGAGAGGTCTTCCTGGCACCGACATTATATGCTTTTCGCCGCCAGGTCAAGACCTCTTTATTCACCCAGTATTTTAATATTTAAAAGATTTTAATCATGTTTTATTTCAGTCATGAGTTGTTAGTCTTATTATTGTTTGGGGTATTTATAATTTTTATATTGTTGTATTTATTGAATTTTGTTTGTAAGCCGCCCAGAGATGCATAGTGATTGGATGGGTTAGAAATATCCCAAATAAATAAATAAATAAATAAATAAATAAATAAATAAATAAATAAATAAATAAATACAACAATAACTGTGAGCACACTCATAAACCAAAGTTTTTTAAAAAATATGTGGCACATACAGAAAAAACTGCATTATCAGACTATGGGTCCTTCTAGTCCACTGCTGCTTATTGTGACTACGGTGGCACCTCCCAAGTCCTGGGCAGAGGTCTTTCCCATTAGCCATGGACTGAACCTTCAACATCCACTGGACTTTGAACTCTCTCTCCAATGGGAGAGCCCCTGCTTCTCCTCCCCCATAACAAGACTAGAGCAAGCTACCAGCACAGAATTTCACAAGCCTAAAGAGTACTGCAGAATAAGCTTTGGGGGCTCAGCAGAGCCCTTCAAGCCAACAGAGGTAGCAGCTGAAGACAGAAACAGTATATGAAGCAAGTCCTCTCCTTGTCCCCTGCCAAAGGGGTATTTCTTTCCTGTGTGGCAGACATCCAGCAACGATGCAGTTGGGCATTCCACAATGGTGCTCCTGGCACCCAGAAAGTCCTATTGCCTGTGCTGGCCTGACATACTTCAGAGAGTGTGGGATAAGGTGACAGAAAGAAGGGCCTCTTACGTTTTTCAAAGAGCTTGGATAAGTAGCTATGGGTGGAGGAGTGATCCTGTGGGTAGCTTCCTAACAAATTAACTTCCTGCATTAACAAAACTGTTGGAATTACGGTTTTGCCTCCTCTGTGACATCATCTTAGCTACTGGTTCTTCTAGCCCTCTACTGACAGCATGTCACACATTTCTTTTACTAATGACTACTAGGATACATCCATTGATAGCAGTGGTGCAAATCCATAACATCTTTAATATGCTGTCTCACTGGACTCAGGGCAGGGCATCACAGCAGTCCCTACACCTTGGTGTAAGAGGAAAGCAGGTAGCACAGATTTAAGGCTCAGTGGCCCCATCTCACAATTTCTTTCATGTACTGTCTTTCACCATAGAGTATTTCCTTCCTTAGTCTAATACAGTCAAAATGAATTATCCCAATCTGCTCGCAGGTGGTTGTTCCAGGCTGCCATTCAAAGCGGCAAAGCTGTATGTCTTACCAGCTACCAGGTCTACTTACAAGTAAGTGCTGCAGTTTGCCATTCTGAGCAGCAAGCTGACATACCTCTCTGCCAACAGGTAAGCTCTCACTGAGGAGTGCTCCAGTCAGCAGAGTCACGTGGTAGCTTAGAGCTTTTCATGCTGGCAGAACTACTTGTTAGACGTCTCCCAGCTCGTTGCTTGATGCGGCAAACTGAACCATTTATGTGCAAGTAATGCCAGGGCTGCTCCTTGTACAGTTGGACGGACTCCACAAGCACAAAAAGCAGCACAGAATCAACATGGAGGTCTAGTTTCTCCCTTCTTGTCCTGGAAAAAAACACACCAGGGCGAGCATAGTCTTAGGAGGAGGCAGTTGTGTTGGGCATGCTCTCTGTTGAAATGTCTAAAAAGGATTGCTCAGAGGTCTAAGAATTTGGGGCTTCTGCCCTTCATTCTTGTTCTACACATGCAGTGCCAAATTCCAGTGAAGGGAAGCACTCTGCACATTCCTACTGGCATCTTCTTTTACTACCAGGTCTAGCATTGAAAAAACATGTTCTATGCCTGATCCTGCCCAAATCAAGATGATGGGCTGCGTTCTGTTTGCGCTGCGGGGCTCCTTTTAAACTCAGAGGGAGAGAATGACTTGACATTGATTTCTATCAATGTCTTGATTTGCAGCATTGCTCACAATTCACATCTCTCCAACAGCTGGGTTGCCATTCAATTATGCATTCCCATCTGGAAGAAGACTATGAAAAGCTGCAGCTCCTTCCCGCTCCTGAAAACAAGGGATAGAAAGGGATTTAATTAGAGAGCTGGGTGGTTTAGAAGTGAGTCCAGACCATGACCTGGGTGGTCTTCCAGCTCTCCCACTGCATATGTTAAGACTGCAAGCTGTACTGAACAAACCTGTTTACATTTGCTCAATTTGCTTAAATTACATTTCCATTCATTGATCAAAAAGCCATTTATACTGAGTGGGGGAAAGGCCTTTTTTTAATCATATGGTGCTGTCTTGAACTAGTCAGGACAAGCCTTGGGATCGAGTATTATGAGCCTTCATATCTGGCTCTGTAGCAGCGCATCAAAGAGCAACCTTTGCCTCATTGTGTGATGATCTTTGAAAAAATCTGTGCACCTCCCGATGCCTCACTTTTTCCTTTCTGCAAATTAGGGATAATGATGCTTTCTGATCTCCAAGGGTAGCCTGATGCCCTAAGGTTTGTACTTGCAAGCCTCAGATACACAGTATAGGACTGTCAGCAAATAGAAGCAGAGGAACATTTCTTCCACTCCACTTTATTAAAAAAATCTGTTGGTACAGTGCCTAGAACAGCCCTGGAACATGACAGGGAGCTCCTGCTCCCTGTTGCAAATGCATGTGACCACTGCTCATTCTGCCTCTCATTTGGCTCCTCTTCTCTAGGATACCCTGAAATAGAGATTGACTCCAGCAACTCAGGGCCATCTGCATGTGCTGAGCCCTACTAGATATTGGGGCCCTTTCCAGAATATTTTGAAAAAGAAAGGAATTTATTCTTAACACTAGCCCCCAGCTAGTCTCAAGACACGGTCAGCCATGCTATCTACAGTCTCCCCATGCCAGGGAAGGGAAGGAGCTATTGCTCAGCAGTTCAGTTTTTTGGCCAGCCAATGGGATAAAGAACAACTATAGGCTATCCCAGAAAGGAGCTTCGCTGCAGAATGTTGCTATACAAGACTTGGCAAATGGATGCTAGAATCACTCAAGTACTCTTGTGTTGATCTTAAAGATCATGGTGGCAAGAGTCTGGAAGGTTCCAGTGGAGTCTGGAAAGCAATCACCTACTCCAAAAGGTTCTCCAAGAAGAGAAGTCTGGAGACGCAGACCATCAGCTGGCTGGGGAGTCTACATGCATGGTTATGTTTGGAGCCTGTCCTAAGTTACACACAGATCTGTGGCTGCATGGTTTCCATGCTTTCTCTGAATAAGGCACTGCAGCAGCCTTCTTCAGAGAAAGCAGGAGCAGTAACAAACTCACAAATTACATTCCACATGACATGCTTATCACAAATGATGAACTATTGTAAGGTCGCTTTCCTACAAGTACTCTATTCTTGCAACAGAGGTGCTCCGTGGAGGGAAGACTCCTGAATCCCCTGCCATAAATGAGTAAAAAGTTATTGTTTGGAGTGGGGCAACAATTGGAAAAGCCTTAAGCATCCATATCAGGATCAGAGGTTGGGATGACCTAAGAGGCCTCTGTCTGCTACAAAGCTAGTCAAGTCAGAGAATGATTGCAAGTCATGCGGCTTTCACAGCCAAGCTGAACTTTAAGAAATAATAGATGCAGTGTTAAATACAATTTAATTGTTGCTGATTAGAGCAGCTGGTGGGTTAACTTATTCTGTATGGCTCTTTGTATTACAGAAATTCATTGGATTGCATATTTGTAGGCGAGAAAGCAGAAGGCTAAGTCACAGGGTTATTTTGGCTGCATGAAAAATAAAGGGAGCTATTATATTATCACTATTTGGGGCATACTTTTTGACCATAATACCCTCCACCTCACCAGCCTGGTGTGCAATTAACCACAATTAGAGCCCAACTGCTTGCCTGATAATAGCTGCCACTGTTAGTAGACCCTTCCTGTTGTGGTCAATGCCAGTTTCCACTCTGAAGCAAACAGCGATGGGTAGGAAAAGGTTAACCACCAGGGAACGGCAGAAGTCTCCCTCAGACACTTTGTCTGCCAACTGCTTCATTTTATTAGCAGCTGCTTTTTTCATTGTCAAGAGGTTAACGGAAACAAAACTCACCCTTTCTTTGGGCAAACTGAATACTGGATAGCAAGCATGGAGGGGTATTATTGAATAGCAAAGGCATTTGATAGTATTAGAGCAGACCACAGGTTCCACTTCTGCTGATGCACAGAATTTTGAGTAATTAGTCATTGGATGAGATTCAGTATTTATATCTTCCTGAGTCACAGCCGTTAGGCCACAAAGTCAGGAAACAAAGAATGGCTTTTTTTCATTTTATTTTTAAGGACTCACTCTCTTTCTTTGGATTTATTTCTATGCTTTCATTTCATTCCAGTAGCCATTACATTTTTTCTGGCTTGGGTTTCATCCAGAATCTGGGGATGCATTCAAGTCATACCCAAAGAGAAGTTGTGACTGGGGTTGAGAAGCATTGCAGAACAAAAGAAAAGTCCTGCTGGACCAAACCAGCGGTCCATCTAATCCAGCCTTCTGTTCACACAATGGCCAACCAGCTCAAGCTGTACACGAGCGCCCCAGCACCTTCCTGCCCTTCTTCCCCAGCCACTGGTATAGCAAGGCACACTGCCTCTGGTACTCAAGGTAGCAAACAGTCATTCGGATGACCAGACACAAAAAGCCTTATATTCCATCAATTAGTCCAATCTCTCTTTAAAGTCATCCACTATATCTTCAAGAAATGAGTTCCATACTGTAACTATGTGCTGTGGAAATAAGTCTTTTTTTATGTCCTGAATCTTTCACCAATTAGCTTTATGAGATCACACTGGGATGTAGGATTGTGAGCAGCAGAATATGTCTCCCTATCCACTTTTTCTACACCGTGCATAATTATGTACATCTCTATCATGTTTCCCCCATTTTCCTTTCTTCTAAGCTAAGCAGTGCCAGATGCTGTAAACATTCCTCACAGGGGAGTTCTTCTATTCCCTTTATCATTTTAGTTGCCCTTTTCTATGCTTTTTCTGTCTCTAAAATATCCTTTTTTAGGTGTGGACACCAGAACTGTACACATTATACGTGTGGCTACAACAGAGATTTCTACAGAACAAGTATGCAATAGACAGTTTTATTTACAATTTGTATTCTATTTCTGCTTAACATGGAATAAGCAGTCACCTGCTGGTTCAACATGTTCACTGCACTGTCCACTACCACCTCAAGATCTCTTTCTCAGTTAGTCAGCACTAACTCAGATTCCATCAGCTTAGGCTTGAGGTTGGGATGTTTTGCTTCATTGTGCATGTCTTTACAATTGTTTATGCTGAACTACATTTGCCATCTTGATACCTGTTCTCCCAGTGAGGAAAGCTCCCTTTGAAACTCCTTGCAATCCCTTTCTTAACAACCCTAAATAATTTGATGCCATCAACAAATGTGGTCATTTCCCTGCGCACTCTCAATTCCAAATAATTTATGAACAAGCTGAAAGACATTGGTCAAGTACAGGTACCTTGTGGTTCCACTGTTTATTCACTGGGAAAATTTGCTACTTATTTCTACACTCTGTTTTCTGTTCTTTAGGCAGTGACTGATTCGTAAGAGGACTTCTCATATTTAATAACTGCTGAGTTGGCTCAAGAGTTATTGGCAAACAATTTCTGTTGGATCACAGTTAACACTTCCAAGGAAATCTAAAAAGTCAGTGAGTCCAGATTTACTTCTGCAGAAGCCATTTTGATTCTTTAACATAAGGATTGTCCTTCTATATGTTTACTAATTTTATTGTAAATGATGCTTTCAATTGAGTGTTGGACTTCCTTAGCAATTTCCATGCACACATATATTAAAATCTCAAAGCACCAAGGCCATTATTTCCAGTTGGCTCAACCACATGTGCTAGGTCCTGATCAACACCACTTATGATTAAATCCAGGGTCACCTCCCCTTTGATTGGTTCCATGACCAACTGTGCTAGGGCACAGTGGTCCAGGATGCCAAGAAATGAAATCTTTTTGTCATGACTGGAACATGGATTTATCCAGCCAATGTGGGAGTAACTGAAAACAGCCACTATCACAATGCTTCCTCATTTGAAGGCCTCTCTGATTTTGTTTTCCATGTCAAGATCACCCTGAGCATTCTGATCGTGGGACAGTAGCATGTTTCTAGAACTACATTAGATCTGGATCCCAGGACTGTCATCCAGAGCATTTCTTTGGAAGAGTCTGCCCCTTTTTCTAGTTTTCTAGTCTGCTCAACACCCTGTCCTCTTTAACATATAGAGCAACAGTGTGCCCTTCCCTGTCCTTCCTATAGAATTTACATCTAGACATGACTGTACCCCACTGGTTCCCTCCATTCTACCAGGTTGCTGTAATGCCCACTGCATCTAGGTTCTCCTTTAATTCCAGCTTTCCCATTCTGGTTCAGAAGCTTTTAACAACAGCACGGAATCATTTATACACATTGTCTCTCCCTAGATCTATGTTGTAAGCCGCCCCGAGGCTTCGGCGAATGGGGCGGCATAAAAATGTTTTAATAAATAAAATAAATAAATAAATAGATGCTACTGGCACAGAGGCCTCTTTGAATGGCTAAAAGGTTTCAGCATATACTTATAGCCTGTTTCTTCCCCTTCTACATTTGGGCAAGCAGAAACATTTTCATCTTCATCCCCTAAGAGTGACTAAACCTGAACTAGATACTTCTCAGCTCCTGTTGACTTTCTCCCAGGGTTCAGTTTAAAAGCTGTACTACCTTTTTCATTTTTTGCACCAGCACACTGGGTCCACTTTGGTTCAAAGGGGACCTATACCGCTGTTTTGCAGTGCCTAACAAATCTGAAGCCCTCTACCATACTATCCTATAGAACTGTTTATCCACGAGTTAAGGCTCCTCAAGTTTGCCTGTCTGGCAAATCCACAACTGTCAGGGCCATGCACACTGAAGAGGTTTCAGAGAAAGCTTGACCTTGGTGGCCCTGTACTTCAGCATCCTGCCTAGCAACCTCAGTTTGACTTCTAGGATCTCCCAACTACATTTCCCGAAGTTATTGGTACCAAAATAGACAATGTCCAAAAAGTTTCCCCCAGCCAGGATTTCATTACACAGAGCACACACCCACAACTTCTGTCCAGCTTACATACCTCTGTGCAATGTATTCGGCAGCCTCCATATCCCCGCTGGCTTTCTATCTTCATGAGATTTTAAAAAAATGAAGACAGAGAACTCATCTGACTTTTCTCACCACTTTGTTGTGAGGGGAGAAACTGCTGTTATAAATTTGCAGAATTATCTATCCTGATGCCACAGTAAAATAGCTTTTTAGGTAGCGTAAAATCATAAAACTGAGTATGAAATAGTCCCCTGTGGTTACCCCGTCACACTCAAAATGTCAAGTAACACCCAGGCACCAGTTTTGCACAGTTGGTGGTAATGATTGGAGGTGCCGGGTAGGTTGTGTTATCTCCATAGCAGAAACTATTTTATGAATCCAACCCCCATCCTTGGTCCGGAAGATACTTGATTTTTCCAGGCACTCACGTGCTTTCAGTTTATTTACTTCACTCAGTTCCAGTTTATTTCCAGTGGAAATTCAGACACTTCTTTGAGCATAATCCAACTCAAGCCAGCTTACAATAAAACTATGTCACAAGAAAACGGAAAGCAAACATAACAAAACAAACAGCAGTAAAACAAAACATCATAAAAAACAGTACCAACTGCAGCAGATTAAAAGGCTGTCAAAGGCTAAAGTGGAAAAAAATGCCTGCTAGAACAAAATACTCTTAAGAGCCCATTTAAGAGTGGGTGGTTAGAAGGGAATCATGGAACCTCCCTTGGGAGGCTATCCTACAACTAAAGAGGCCCCTTTTCAATGAACATTTTCAGGATAGGCATCTCAGAGCAAATGCAACCCCCTCCACAAAAATCAAAGCCACAACAGCTCCCAGAGACTCCATAGGTGTGTTTACTCTTGTTCTAATGCAGAGTTTCTTTCAGCCCCTTCAGCAAAGCAGCCAAAGGACAGCAACAAACCAATCAGCAAAAGATGACCCACTCCAGAATTAATATGGAGAAATGAGCACTGACACATTCGTGCTGTAACACAGAGCTTACCGTTTGCATCTGGTTATAAAAGGGAGGAGGGACATCACCTTGTGAGTGATGCTCAGAAAACAGTGAATTCTGATATCATCCATGACCTATTTGCAGGTAACCCCCAGAGCCTCAGACAGAAAGCAATCAGACAGGAGACATTTTGTGCTTGTTGCAACACTCTGTCTCCTAACAGAGCAGTCGAAAAGCTGGGGATTTTATCTCTAGAAGACCATTATCTTCTAAACCCCAGTGTATTAGCTGTTATTTTAAGTAAAGGTAAAAGCAGTCTCTTCTAGAAATGAGAAGTGGGCAGTGGGGGTCAATGAAACAGAAATAATAATTCTAGGACTTACGTATGGTATGATCTAATTTTTTGAAAACATTCTTACCACTTGAGGTGCATTGGAAGCCTATGTGAGTTTACTCAGAAGTAAGCCCCACTGATAAGAGTCACTCTCTAGAAAGTGCAGATAGGATTCTTATCAGTAAGTGACAAAAAAGTGCAATTCTAAACATGATTCATCAAAACAAGTCCCACGCGATCAAATGGGCTTAGTCCCACAGATGTGGATATGTGCAACCCTACTGTGAACCCTGCACACACTTATTAGGCCAAAAGCTCCGTTTATTTTTGAGTCAGCATATCCCAGACTGCATTGTTAGCTTTTCAACATAGGCCTAACTAATGTGCCTTTTTATCGCCAACTTGCCTATGTGTGCTTATAGAGCATTGGTGCTAAGGTCAGCAAAAGAGAGGACATCCTACTCCCACCGACAATATCTTGTTAGTACATTTTGTTTTAATGGGCTTTACATAATCTTGACTTATACAACATCTGCCTAGGAAGTACAGCAGATGTGCAATGTTTTTCTTTCCTACTTTCAAGGAAAGACCTACATTTTTACAATTTATGTGAACCAACAAGGGCATCCCTATTCTGCAATCAATGGTGCAAAAGACACAGAGAATATAGACTCTGTGGCCTATATTGCTGCTGCTGTTATTGTTGTTGTGCACCTTTATATCCTCTCAGACTTATGTCAGTCTGCCAAAATGGCCTATCCATGTCAGCCCTGCTCAGCTCCTCTAAATTCAAGATGGTGGCTTTTGCAGTCAATGGCCTTTGGAATCCATAATAAGATTTCTAGCCAAAAAAACAACAAGAACAAAAAAAAAAAAACCATAAATTACTCCACATGTTGCAGCTTGTGATGCAAAAGTGTGTCCTCATAGCCCTCCTCAAGCTTCTTTGAAGGGCTGTATGGAGTCCCCCACCCTTTGCCTCCTGGGTGGGTAAGATGAAGAGTATCAAGGAACCTGGGCTTAAAACTCCTAGATCGGGGAAGTGACCCACTTTCAAATTTTGCAGGACTGCTTCTCCCATCATTCCACGTCATTGGTTTATGCCAGCAAGGGATGATGGGAAGTGCAGTGCAGGAACTTCAGGAGGTCTGCACGTTCTCCATCCCTGCTCTAGGTAACTTCTCATGGAAGGTAAACCTATCAACTTTCGACATACAGACATATCCACAACTTACCAGGGCACCTTGCTACAGATTTCAACATGGCCATCACAAAGGACTTGCAAAGGGAAGCAGCAACACAAAACTGCTCTGTTCATCAAACATCCAGTTCTATTTATTTGAGCCTGAAGAGAGTCCATTGTTTCCTGTCCTACTACCAATGTTCATTAATTCAGCACTGCTCAGTTGATCCTGTTATCACCTATTGCTGTAGTTGCGAATGGTCACTGGGCTTATTTTGCATACAATCACCCTCTTTCATTTCATTTTCCCCTGATCTCAGCACTAACCCTGCACCACCCAACTGAGTATTATTGTAACTGAGGATAATACTTCATGCAACTGATGAAAGCCTGGAGCTGGATAGCTCAATGAAAATGTCAACCAACGTATAGCTGCTGTGAAAAGGGCAAATTCGATGCTGGCGATCATTAGGAAAGAAATCAAAAATAGAACTGCCATTATCATAATGCTTCTATAACAAATCTGTGGCATGATCGTATTTGTAATACAATGGACAGTTCTGGTCACCACAACTCAGAAAAGATACTGGAGAGTTTGAAAAGGTGCAGAAAAGGGCAACCAAAATTATCAATAGATTACTGTCATTATTTAGAGGACAAGTGGGACAAAAATATAAAAGAATTGATGACAAATTTATTAACAGCAGTAAGATTAATAAGAACAAGGAATCGGAAAGTAAAAGGTGATTATCACATGGATGACTAGTATAAAGAAGTTTGGAATATAGCTATTAATGATAAGTTAACTTGCGATATTAAGTGGAGAAAGGTTTGATAAGTAAAAATAATTTGGAAAATATTTGGGGACCATTTATTGAATATGTTTTAATAAAAGGAACGGGGTGTGAACCATCACAAGAGTCAGTGCAATTCTGGAAGGGAAGTGGGGCAACCTGAATGAATGAATGATCTTACATTAAGTGGCGTGATTTGTTGGTCCTGGCAGAGATAGCACTGTTATTATTGTATTGTTTAATTATGTTTATTACTATTATATTAATTGTATTATGTTTTTTCCTTTAATACAATTAATTAAAATTTAAAAAAATGATCAAGGAGTTGGAGTAAGCTCCCCTATAAGAAAAATTTACATGATCTGGGGCTGCTTAGTTTATGCTAAGGCAAGTAAAGGGGGACATGATGTAAAGTGAGGTCAGAGTGGGCAAATGAGGAATGGCACCCATAGTGAGGAGGTGGGCGCTAGTGGAAGGCCCTGTAAGAAAACTGTGCCCCTGGAACTGTCACTGAGAGATGGCATATTTTTGCATACCAATCAGGCGCAGGCTCAGGGGCCTGCCTGAGTTCCAGAGCCAGAGAGAAGAGGGGCAGATGGTGCTGCTCCTCCCCACCCCAACCAGGACAGCCAGCACTGCTGCCTCCTCTAGTGGGTGCCCCAAAGTGCCATGTCAGATATGCTCCCAGAGCAGCAAGGGCCACGATGGCCTGGGGGAGTTCTCTGGAGCAGCGCTGGCCATCTGCTGCTCTTCGCAAGAGCCACAGAGACAGAAGAAGTGGTCTTGTGGGGGCTTGATGGGGCTTCGTGAGCTCTAGGAGGTGACTTCTTCCAGCCACGTGGCACATCAGCCAAGATGAGGGGTGGGGTCAGGGATGTGTAGAGGCAAGGAGGAGGGCGCAGTGCGAGTTGTCTCTCGTGTCAGGTGGCAAGAGAGCTCCTGCTCGCCTTGATACTGGGTAAGGTAGAAGGGAGCAGCAGGGGAGGAAGCCCATGACCTGTTTATTTGGCATGAGAACCAAATCCATTTTGGAGACGCTCTTGGAGCAGCATTCTGCCCCATATGTCCTGCCCCATCTGGGGTGGGGAGCAGGCAAAAGGGGCTGCACCAAAAGACAGAAAAAGCAGGATATATGGGCCTACTATTTTTCTTACTACCAGCAAGTAAGCCTTGGAAGAAGAATTTCAAGTTTCCAGAATGGGAGAAGTATATAAATACTGAGAAACCAGCATTTGAGAAAAATGTGTGGGCCAGGGGAAGGAAGCCAGCCCATCTGGGGAATTCCAGAGAGCCAGATTAAGCTCTAGACAGGGACTTGGCCCATGGGCTTAATGTTCAACACCCTCAGCTCATGAACTCCCTGAAGGCATCTGGTTGGCCATTATTTCACATCCTGGTCTTCACCAGATGGACCTGTGGTCTGATCCAGGCAGACTGTTCTGATGTTCCTATATGACCGATTTCTGTTGAAGGAAATCGGTCATATAGTGGCAGACAGTAAATGCAGCCAAGAAAGGACTCTGACAGCTTTTTTAAAGCCCCAAAGCAAATGTCAATGTATTTTGTCCATGAGGAGTGTGTATTCAATTAGATTGGAGCAATGTTTGTGAAACAGTTTTCATAGATTTCCTTGTTTAAAAGGGGGGGGGGACAAGAAATTACTTGATCATAGACTATTATTAGTGAAAGAGACATGCAAAATTACTTTCTTGGAAATGTGCCAATAAGGGGTTCAAGTACTTCCGCTGGATGACTAACAAGTACAATTATTTTACTAAAGCGATTCATTGTTATCTAATCAGTAAAAACCTGTCCATGAAAACCTTTAGTCTAACCACAAAGAGTCAATCGACAAGACTGAGTGTGAAAGAAATATCACTTCTGAGGAAAAAAAAGGAAGGTAGACAGCTAAAACAGCAGTCATAAGTAGTGTACTGCTCAGCAAAATAATGGCAGTTTCATTCACAAAGTCAAGCATCAGCAATTTACATTAACCAACTCAGCTGAGTCTGTGCCAGAGGCAGGAACCTGGACAATGTTCAAAGCCTGGACCATGTGGAGAAGAACACATTTCAAAGAAAACTTTTCCCACTCTGGCACCCTCCAGATGTTGTCAGCTATTTTATTCCCAGCATTCCTAATCACTGGTTATGCTAGCTGGGCCTGATGGGTGTTGATATCACCCCTCTATCACCTTGTTCCTGGAAACACCCAAACCCAACTGCTCAAAACAAAATTTGAGGATTTAGCAGGAGAGCATTTGAAGGGAAACCCTGGGGGGATCTGGGAAGAAACATGATAGCAACTACCTCAGCGAAGGAAGAATTTGGAAGCCTGGACAGAACAGCATATATGTACGAATAATGTATCTGTCCAGATCAATGGCCTGCTATTTCAGCCTTGAGAGGGGATCATGTCTGTGAGGAAGGCCTCTCAAAATCTTTCATGTGAATCTGTAGATTTCAACTATTTCCATCTGGCTCTGCAGACTGCTATTTTGGGATGTGCAAAAAGGATCCAAACTAGTTGCGACAGCAGTGTGCACAGACGACCTGCACAAACACAATTTTACTTTCTTCAGGAGGTCTTTGCTTTCCCCTGAATTGAACCAGCTATTCTGGTTTAGGTAGATAACAGCAGTGTTTTGCCTTTCAAAAAAATACATTTTTTTAAAGGAGCGGGGGAAATGTCACAGTTGCTGCAGGAGAAACACAAGTTACATTTCATGACATCAGGCAGTTAAAATGTATAGTTAGTACAGACAGTGCTCTCAGCGACATTGCCAGGGCTACTCTGGATTTAAATCAGGCACTGGGGTGAGCACAAAATGTCCTAGCTCTTGTAAATGTGAGCGAGAGAAAATTCCACTCAGAACCTTAACTTTTCTTGATGGCTGTTGTTGCTGAACACACAATCCTGACATTCCATTGAAGGAGGGCTCTGTCAGGGCTTGATTATAAACAGGAAAGGAATGGGAGGGAGGCAAACGCCAACCCCTCAGTGTATGAAACATGTAGGTCATTGACCTTACACATCACGACAAAATTAATTTGGCATGGCATGCCGCTTCTGCCTTTTAACTGTGCCCTGTGGAATTTGAGCACCTGATACTGCTTAAGCTCTACCAACCAAAGGCCTTTGCCAGCACAAACATTTCAGGCATGTGTGGACAGAACCAGTTATTGAATTTTGGGGAGTCTGAGAACTGTTGGGTGTCTCCATTCTTCCGCCACAGAAGCACTGGGGTATTTGAGGTGATGGTGCTGCGGATTATGTCGCCGTCTTGCACAAGCAACAAGAGAATTCATGCTATTATTCTTTGCTGCAATACCGAAGAGACAGAAGGGCGAAGGAGGAATACAATGATATCATCAGTACATACTGCTCTGGTCTCGCTACAGAACACCAGGCTATAAACCTTGGGTGAACCAATATTCCCTGCACAACAGGCTGGAGGATGACAGTTTGCTGGCATGCGATAAGTCTTGTCCAAAGATTTGGCTGATCACTCTAAATTTGTGATGCTCAAATAATCTTCCTCTACAGCATGACTCTTAAAGCATAAGCACTTACCGTGGTATCCACAGCAGTAACCTTCTTAGCAGGGAGATGTTTTGGGACAGGTTCCTTGGTGGAGACCATCACACAACCGTCTGGGCCCAAGGTTACAATGGCAGTCTTACAGCCTCTCTGTAACAAGGTCTGTCCCACCCGGCCAGCATCTTCAGTGTTTCCAACTGCAATGCCTGTGAGAATTTCTGCCTTGGAGAAAATATGAAAGCCACATTTGTAAACAAACAATCCAATCAGATAGAGCCACTAACAAAGTGCAAAACAATGAATAAGCTGTTCAAGTGTATTGGTGCTGTACAACAAATATGCAATCTTTGCTGTTGTCAAATATAACAAGAGCTGGTGTATAGCCAGTGTAGTGCAGAGGTTGAATTAGGGCTGGAGAGATCCAATTCCCAACTCAACAGAAGTCTTTGAGGTAGTCCCTGATTCTCAGCCTAACCCAGATTGTAGGGTTGTTTTGAGGATAAAGGGGAAAGGAGGAGGATCACCCCTTGAAGGAAAAAGTGGGATATAACACACAAAACATAAATAATATAGTGAAAGATAGAACAATTACTCTAGGAGCCCAAGGCAACCATTCAGCCTTCATTTATCTTTTTCACAACAAATAATACTGAATTGCATATTACATTCCACTATAATATATATTATTAATATCCTACTTTTTGCCTGGAAGACACTCAAGGTAACTTACATAATCTTCCCCTCCATGTTACTCTCACAACAACCCTGTGAGGTATGTTCGACTGGGAGTCAGTAACTGGCCCAAAGACACACAGCACACTTCACGCTTGAGTGGGGACAGCAACCTGAGCCTCCCGGCCCCAGCCTGGCACTCTGACTACAAAGACATGCTGCCTCCAAATGACCAGATTCAGAATGCTGATGTGAAAAGCAACACAATCAGTGCTATTAAGATTGTGGTTTAATATTGTGGCAAGATGATAATGGATTGAGGGCTGTTACACACGCTGAAGATGAACAAATCTAGGTTTTCCCCCAAGTTATACAGAGGTGTAGCCAATCCAGGCTTTCCAATTAGTGGTTGGTTTGGTTGTTATGTATACATTAACATGCTTTATTTTTCAGTGTGTGTTTAAAAATCCAGTCCAGTGTAATACAGAAAGAAGTCTACTGGGGATTCTCAAATAGTGCCATCATGAACCTCCCTTGTTCAAGGGAGGGCGAAATGCCTCAGTTGCTTTGCTTAAAGTGCTACTTTGAAGAGCTCCCACTGGGAAAACTGCTACTGGGGTTCCCCCTTGCCTCTAACAGTCCACCTTGTAAAGCAATAGAAAAAAAATCAGGAAAAGTTAATGAATATGAATTGGTTTTGAAATTAATGGAACTATTTCCCAGTTCTGGGGGTGGGGTCAGCGAAAGGAGCAACTTGGCTAATGTCTGAGCCAATCTAACATAAGCCAACTTGGACCAGGGGCACAGACCTACTAAAAACAGGGGGGAGCAGGGAACAATACCACAATGAGCTACTTGGAGAAAGAGAGGGAAACAAATGAAAACATGTGCAGGCCTTGCTGTTGATTTTATGGACTACAAGCAGTAGTGGAGTCATGGCTCATAGGGTCAAAGTGCCAGGCTATTTGATTAGCAGGCAGATGTCATTTACCAACTCCACAGTCTCTCTGAGCTTTCCTGCAATTCTCACAGTAATAGGTGAGAAATCAGATTTTGCCAGCAACAATATACTCCTGTGAGCTATTGTAATGCAACTTAGTTTTGAGCTGGCTTGGCCTTGAATGGGTAATGAAGACCAATTTGCATTACAAAAGACCTACAGAAGGACTGTAAGCACAGTGGTAGAACACCTGTTTTGCATGTAGAATGTCAGAAGCTGGGTTTCCCCATATTCACATAAGTCTCTCTGCAAAAGGGCTCTTTATTTCCAATTCACAGCTGACAAACTGTAGCCACAAGAAGAGTCTCTGTGCATGGACAAAATGATTCCTAGATCTATTCAGATCCTCTAACTGGATAGCCCTTCTAACTCAAGGTCTGGACTAGGCATTGGGTCATTTTGCTCCTCTCCCTTGTCCCCTCTCTTTATTTCAACACCCTGTCTTTTCCCATGGTCTACCTGTGCACCTGGAGAGAGCAGTCTTAAAATAATCTCACCCTCTTCTGCCAACTCAATTTCCACACTCCTTGTTTCCCAGCCACCAAAGCCCTCATTTGAAGAGTCAGTGCAAGCCTGACCCTGGAAAGCATGCCAAGAATAACAGCCTCTTCCATTCCCGACTCAGAAAGTCCCAAGTTCAATCCTTGGCATTTCCAGCTAGGAAAGAATCTTGTCTGAGCCACTGAAGAGGAGTTACCAGTCAGTAACCAGATTCACACCATCACTGTAGTCCATGATGGCTCATTTAAGCCATGCCGGGTTGTGGTGAATGAGAGATGACCTCTGAACATTCAAGCTACAAATGCAACTTGTCATGTTGCATGAACTTGGCAAGGGTGAGGAGTTGGTAAGGTTAAAGAACTGCCCATAACCCCAAAACAGCCCATGGGTTCTGTATGGTTAACCACACAAACCAACAAGCCACCTTTGCCAATTAAAAGAAACCAGATTTAGACCAGACACGAGGAAGTTTCCTCACTGTCAGAGCAGTACGACATTGCAGCCTATTACCTGGGGAAGTTGTGCGCTCTCCTTCACTAGAGACACCCAAAAAGTGTCTGGACAGTCATCTGAGTGGGATGGTGTCACTTAGTATCCTGCAACAGCAGGGGGTTGGACTCAGGGGCCTGGCCCCTTCCAACACTACTATTCTATGATAGGTTGGGGTGACATGGCAAGCCACAGTCGAACACCATCTAGACATGCACAAGGCAGGTTGCCTGATCATACAAACCAGCCAACCGTCAACAATACTGGGGACCAACAGCTGGACTTGATAAAAGGAAGCGTCTATGGCCTATATAACCCTATATTTGCCTATGCTTGTAAAGGCTATGAGAACTGTGAGGATGGGCTCATGCACTTGCAAAGTTATACCACTGATTATAAGGATTCCTTGGCACAGGAGACTTAGTGCCAAGTGTTTCTTTAACCCTTTGGCTGTTATTTGTCTAGTGAGCACATAATGGTAGTTGCAGATTTATCAAAACACTGATGCTTGCAGCAGTTTCTGCCGTATCTGCCTTCCAGAAAGAGCTGCCTCCAGCCACACACAACAACTTGGGAAAAGGGGTCAGATCAGGATACCATGGAACAGGCTGGGAACGGCTTCCCCACAAAGGTAGCAGACACCAGACAGATGTTACGTGCCAAAAATGATCATGCACTACCAAGTGTCAATTGTGGAATTAAATATAAAGCTCCTCGGCTGTGTTGGAAAGTTCCTCCCTCCAATAAAATTACAATTTAAAAAAAATGCTACAATTGGAGGAAATAGCTAAGTACTGCTTTTAAAAGGAGAAATAAAACACAATAGAAGGAGGCGAAGAAGGATATTTTTAATAGTTCCCCTCATAGGACCAAGCAAGATTCTCCCCCACCCCATTTTGTTAAAGACATAAAATATTCACGGGGGGATAAGGAAATACTTCAAATAAACTATATCCACATTATTATATCTTTCCTTTATACAGGTATCCATATATGTAGTTAGGTCATTAGTTCTATAATCATAGAATCATGCATTATAGTTGTAAGCAAAAGTTATACAAATCAGTTCAATATCTCAAAGATGTGCAACTCTGGGGCAAACTGCACTCACACCCTCTTGTTTAGCTCTACCTGTGCAAATATTTGAATTGCTGAACCTTGAGAAACATGACCAGATATGTCTCCAGTGCTTCAGTGGAAAAAATGAAAATATACCCTCCAACCTCGCCCAGCTCTCTCAGCTGTTGGCTCACTATCCATCTGGAAGAGATTTTACTTGCTGCTTCAGCCAGTTTTAGGTATCACCTGGAGTGGCGGTGCTGCCAAAACTTTCATAGTTGCTCCCAACTCTTCCAGGTAGGTTTGTCTCTTGCACATATGTACCCTATGTTGGATGGGATGATATGTGGTTGCATATCATGCTGGTGGCACAGGGGCAACCAAGTACAGCTGTCCCCTCATGGCAAACGGAGGACATAGGCATTAGCCAAAGGCTTAAGGGAGCACCTGCACCATTCTAGGTCAACTGTCTGTTCAATGCAGCTTATTCACTCCAAAGCCTTCTGCCCCTACACCAGCAGCCTAAAAGCTGCTTCAGCCAGAACAACTGCAGTCTAAATAAAACAGGAACTGCCCTTATGCCTGTGTGCTCCCTCCATTTCTCTCAGAGCAGAATTCACCACTGGCATTACCAAGTATGCCACTGCAGCCAAACCAGGAAACTGTGGCTTAATTGCTGTTTGTAAAGCACATCCTGGCCTGTAATCTCAGATCAAGTTACAGTTTCTTGGTTCAGATGTCATGGCAAACTGTGGTTTAATAATTCTCCAAAGTGTTACTTTCCAATAGGAGAGAAAGTAGGAAGAAGCTCGTTATGCCATGGCTTATTAGATTGCAAACACCTAAGCTGAGCCTAAGTTTCCTTAGTGCAGAGGTGCAATACCTTTGCCTGGGGATCAAATCTGACTCTCCTGGGGGAGGGGGGAATCAAACTCATCACTTCTGGGTTTCAAATGGAGCCCCTCCTCATTTCCCCAGACAGCCATGTCCCTCTTCCTAGCTCCACCATTTTCCTTCTACCACTGATTGTTCAGTTGTTTTCTGACTTCTGTGGAGTCCTTCCACCCCATTCTAAAAGACTGAAATGCCTCTCCTAAGACTTAGTCCTTAGCAGCAAGAGTGTTAAACCAAGATATACAGGTATTATTGGCCTATTCTTTTGCATTCAGCCCTAGCCAAGCCTGGAGTGCAGCCCCAAAAACGTCTTTAAACTGTAATTTTACAGAGCCAGCTTGGTACAATGGCTAAGAGTGCAGGTTTGGGAATCCGGAGATCTGGGTTTCAGTCCCCACTTGGTCATGGAGCTCACTGACTGATTTTAGACCAGTTAAAACCCAAACTACCTCACAGAGTTGTTGTTGGGAGGATAAATTTGAAAGAAGGAGGAAAAATATGTAAACTGCCCTGCGTTCCTTAGAAGGAGAAAAGGCAGGATATAAATATAACAAATAAATGAATTCATCCTGAAGGCTGAAAAAAATTCTGCACACCTGCATTACAGATGTGATAAACTGCTGCAAGGTTATACAGCTTATCTGTGATTTAGCTGGCCTCCCCTTGTCATACTTCAGGCCTCTCATTTCTGTCCAAAATTCTGCTGCAAAAACCTTCCATACAAGCCCACTTCAGATTTGTGCAATGGCTTCTGCACATGTAACACAAAAACTTGGTCCCTTGTTCACTGCATAGCCCCTGTCAGCTGGGTTTGTACAAATGATAACTCATAGCTGGAGGGTGAAAATGCAAAATCCTGACCAGCACACATACAGCTTAAACAACCCTTGGTGAGCTGTTTGATTGTGGGAAGGAGGGCCACAGTTTCCTGTCCCACTAGGAGTGGTAATTAACTTAGTAATGCTAGGCTGACTGAGTTATTCCCAATTGTGTTTTGTGAATCGTAATCATGCCTATTTGCATACCTTTAAGCTTTAAGGGTACCTTTGCATTTCATTGTCATTTGACCCCACAGTTTACAGTTCTCATCACACCTCAAATTCATGTATACATATACGCCAGTCAAAAACTAGTATTCCCAGTGAAGTGAACCATAGTTCACAGAAACTTTATCAGACTTTGAGCTGCTACAGGGATTTAAGCTGCTAGAAGAGCTTGTCTGACTGCGGCTGACTAGCATGGCTTCTCTTCTGGCTTGAACGTCTCCTGTTACCTTAAATAAACGTGTACATTCTCTCTTGCTGCATGTTATTACTTGCATCCTGAATATGTATGGCAGCCTTTCCCAGTTGGCAGAATATGTATGGCAGCCTTCCCCAGTACAGCTTCCATCACCCGAACCTACAAGGGAGCTCTAGCCCAACACATCTGGAAAGCACCAGTTTGGGGAAGGCTGGCCTTCGTGGTGCCCCCCTCTTGAAACTTGTTTTGTCTCCACATCGTTTTTCTGACTTGGATCTTAAATCCACAATTCAACTATAACCAAGCCTAAGTACGGATAACTGCATGGTTGCCATTTGCCTGACATTCGCACTCTTCCTTCTTCTCTTTCCCACACCGAAAATGTCGGGCCAAATTAGCCATGCTATTTTTAATGACAATTTTAACATTTGTTTACAAAACTAAAGAATAAACAAGTAAATAAAGGGTTAAACATGGGTTTGTTGTACAGCACAGAGGGATACATAGGAGAGCAAACTCCTTCCTCCCTTTTCCCTGCTGCCCTCCACTCCACTCCACTCCTTTTATGTAGATTTCTGCTGGTGCTGCAGGAAAAATGCTTCAAGCTAGAAATGCTGTGAGGCAAGGCAGGTAAGAGACAGGGGAGAATATGTTGCTTTCCTCTCCTGCATGCTCCCTTTTCTATAATAGCTGGACTCTACCTCCACTTTATATGCAAAAGAGGCAAACACGTTTAATATGGTTGCCCTGCACATCCACTTTTCCTCTGAGACAGCATGCTCACTCCTCGCGAGCAGGGACCGGTCTTTCTAGATTGTGCAATTGTGTAAACTGCCACAGATATTGGTGATGTAGCAACTCTTTTCCTTCACACTGGAAATCAATTAGCAACACACAACCTTAGGTTTGGCTTCCATAAGCCTTAAATTTGATATACTTATTCTGCATTTCTTTCATTAGAAGTATTAGGAAGAAAAGAGAACCAGCACATTCCTGGGCAAACCTCAGGGATTAAGCTATGCTACATCTGGTGTGCAGTAAATTAACAAGCCAGTTTCAACAGGCTTGATCTTTCTGGGAAAAATACAGAGAAAAGCCCAAAGTACAAGCTAAGCAAAAAATCAGGAACTGATAACCTTGCAAGATGCATTTTCAGTATTTTGTGCATAAGCCACAAGCAAAGAATTAAAAACTGCACAAATACACACAAGTTATTACTGAAGGAATATTTTAAAAAGAAAAAAAAACCCTAAACCCTACAGATTGTGCAATGTCCTTTGTGGTAGCTGTCCCTTGATAATAAACCCTTGCTGTTTTTGCTTCATCCTAGCGAAAAGAAATTGTAAGGAACAAAATGTTTTAGAATACCAAGTATTTGTGGTTGGCAAAGCATCTACGGTGTTCAGTGGATGCACATGCTTCTTTCCAATAAATAAGTACTCAGGAGATATGGCCCATGTGGCAGAGTCTGCAGCACTGCTTGAAACTTCCAAGGCTATGGAATGTCACAGAATGGTTTTATGCTTCTGTTGTCCAGAAGATAACTAACAGAAATTTCCTGTCTAATCCCATAACTGTTATCAGCCAATCATAAATGGTCAATCACATGTACACCACATGAATTATTAAGGCAACTGGCAGAAACTTCACAGATAGTGCCGACAATAGGGCATACATTTCCACTTCCCTTTGGAGTTGGTGGCTAGTCAGTGTGAAAAGTCTGGCGGATGTTAATTTTGATGTACTCTAAATGTTGCTTTCCTTGATAAATATTTCAAAAATGTGATCGGCAGTTCTTTCCCCCACTCTCCACCACCATTTCACAATTTCGCTACACCACACTTCCTTAAATACATAGATCCATGAGCTTGCTCCACAAGACTCTAATTTTGAATCATGGCCCTCCCCTTTGGTTGACATGGGAGGTATGACTGGGCAGAGCTCCTCTTTAGACAGGAGCAATATAATATGGGGGCGTCGTGTGGCAAAATGCATCCAGATAAGAACTTCCACATGCCACAGTAGCATTGGTCTGCGCAGAGCAGTGTTGAACTATGTGAGGTAACTGAAATTAGTCTTCTGATTAGGTAGGGAAGGTTCACATACACAATACTGTGTCTTTGATCATTGCAAGATGAGAACACACAAACTTTACCTCTTTCCAGATAAAAATGCAGTCTTTTGTTGTCCGTATAACATATTTAAACATCTGTCTGTCCACAGAAGCTGCACTGTGGCTGTAGGGAAGGGTGTGTGAGGGAAGGGGCAGGTTATGCTGAAATAGGCCAAATGCGCCTTTTTCTGTAAAAAGCAAGCCTCACCCCCACTTAATAGGTGTACAAGGCAAGCACATGTTTAAACATGCACATCTTTCAAGCCTTTTTTTGGAACGACTCTGTCTGCCTCTTTTTCCTCTCTAAGTAAGCAGTAATTTCACTAAACTATCCACAATGTGGGACCTCTCATTTCTCAATATGCCGAGCCCAGCAAAAGGAAATCTGGGATAACATAAATACAAAATAGCTCTTTTCATCCATCCAGTAACTTTTTGCATGACACCAGGGAATGTGTGAGAACTGGTGAAGAAAGGGAGCTAGGCTTGGCTCTAGGAGGCCTACAGACATGTGGATTTAATGAGTGGACATGGTGTGGAGGAAAGGGGACAAAAACTAGACTGGGGTAAAGAGAAGAGTTGGGATTCATGTACACTGTTTGCAGTGAGGTAGTTCGTGGGTCCTCTCGCATCCACGTGCTGCTTATGGGCTTCCCGATGGGCCAACATGGGAATAGATTGCTGGACTACACAGAATTTTTGGTATGAGCTACTCCTATGAATGGCATTCAGCAGGAGAGGGTTATGTGGCTGTATCCAGTGGTAGGCTAAGTTACACCTGACTCATTTCAATGACTCTACCCTGAAGAGGATTAACATCCCTGTGTTTGCTCCCATTAACCCAAGTCATGACAAGCAGTGAGGCAAAGAGTCTTTGGGGACTTATCAGTTCTCTTTCAAGTGCTATTTGACCAGGTAAAAACAGCCCTATGCAAGGCAGCATTTTCAGAATCTAAACAGATTACTTGCACTCTCATTCAGAAAAGTGACATTATTTTCAGTTTAATCTGTCCAAAATGAGCCAGGTCACCATAATTATATCTGTATTTACCTCACTTTCATTGCAGCAGATGATGTCAGAATAGGTATAAAATTGTGGATCTAGGTCAGTGAGTGCTGGAGCAGGATTAAATAAAGTCTTCACTGTAAGAGAATGGAAAATGTTGTCTAAATCAATGGCATGTAACGCTTGAATATGAATAATTGGCCAGAACCCAGAAAACACTGTGTTGTTATGGCTAAGGCATTTTCAGCTCTCTGTTTTCCCTAACATATACAAATTAGTTGCAGACACACAAAACTACAGTAAAATACCCTATTTTCAAATGTTGCAAAACAGAGTACAACTCTAGATTGTAATAACAATGGTTTAGTTAATGATTTCAGAAGAATCAGAGATGATAATCATCAGAGAACCAAAGATGATAATTATGCCTCTGTCATCAAAGGAAAAAATTAGGAAATATTAATTAGCAAAATGAAGGCTCTATTGAATCCAGAAGATATAAAGCCCAATTAATACACATTTTGTATTTCTTGAAATTATTCCATCTAAGAATCACAGGGCACTTGGCCACTGTTGACATAAAACTGGCTACTGTTGGCATGAAAATTCACTTGGCTAATAGCGTTCAGTGAAAGAATCAACCACAAAACTCTGTTCTGTTCCTCACCATGCAGACGATTCTTCTGAATTAGGAACCTAATAGGCAAAACCTGATTTTCCCCATACCTATCCCCCTCACACCTGCAAGCTTCATCTCAGGGGGACCTTTAAAACAGTGAAGGTTTGGGGAACCCTTTTCCTGTGCCTTTAACCCATAGGAAAAGTCAGCTGAAGACAATAGCTGATGGTGGATAAGATCAGAATCAGAGCCAAAATAGGTGGCATTTACAGCATTGCACAGCTACATAGAATTAGGATGTGGGCTGCATACAAGTCGTAGCTTCCCCACCCCAGCTTTGAAATGTGAAAAGCTCATCCCTGCCACATATAGTTCATTCAGAAGGATCCTTTTTTGGTTGTTCTTGTTCTTTCCCTGTACTGTATTGGTATTCCTATTTAGCAGCCATGAATGCCTTCTCTACATTGATTAAGACATGAACAGACAATTAATGCCAAATTGTTTGTTTAGAGTTAACAGAACAATAGTACAAGGCACTAAAGTGCATTCTATTCTATTCTATTCCAAAGTTGCCAAAATAACAAGCAGATGGAACCTTTATTTTACTTGCTGGAAGGAAAATAACAAGTAAAAGAATGACAAACTCAGTGGAGGACATGAAAGTGACGATGAAATGGGGCAAGGGGGAAAGCCCTGGGCTGAGGCAGCCTAGGACTTCATGGCCACCATGCCAGCTATGGGGCTGTGCCATCATTTCATCAGTCCAACACATGTAGAAGGACACACACTTCATTTAGTTTCCTCAACAGGGAAGGAGGGCAGTGGAAAATGGGGCAAACGATACTTTTCCCATTGCCATGGTTGGATTATTTCCTACTAAGGTTTGGACTCTCAATGGCCTTTCTGCTCTGCAAGAGTAAGGGACTTATTAAAATGGTCTGCCCATGGAAGTTAATAGATCCTGGAGGATTTTCCTTCCAACATGGCTTGTGCTCCTGCCAAAGCCCAGGTCAGTTTGTTGAATGTAGAAGTGATTCACAGAATAGACACAACCGTGCCCAAGTGTCCCCTTTTATAAGCAGAGGTTGGTAAGCAGCTTGGTGTGCACTTGAGCAGAAGGCAATGAAGCAAGGAAGAAGATAAACGCAGGTGGGAGAAAACACATGCAAAGTCCAACAGCACATTGGTTAGAACCTACTTGGTGATAGTGAGGGTGACAAAGGGGGAGTTCTTTCTCACTGCTATTGTATCTTAATGCAGTCCAGCAAAGCTTTTCTGAGTGGTTCATGGCTACTACAATCTCAGTCAGGGATAGAAACATTGGAACACTTGGCATCATACTGTAACACATAGCATAGCATTTTGAAGAGGATATTGCTCACATCCGTCATGAATTGGGCACCACAATGAATGTAGTTCCATTAATAGAAATAGCCACATCACTGTCTGGTCCAGTTTTATTGGATGAGTTTCAGGTGTTGAGGACTGAGGATGTGGACAATGCGTTTGGCCAGGTCTGGTTGACCACCTGTTTGTTTGACCCTTGACCATCATGGTTTAGCACATCCAATAGGGAAAGGGTATCAGCTGGGTACAGGAGGCTGTAAACTCCTGAGAGAGGGAGTTCTACCAGCCTCTTTAAATGAGGTATTCATTGGGATACTGTTGAAAACCCTGATTTGGACAACTGCAGACCAATAGGCAAGGTCTCCTTCCAGGGCAAGAAGCATGAGTGAGCGATTGCTGGTCAATTCTACCCACTCTTTTAAATCAAACAGATAAACTAGGCTAGCATTTGAAGCACTAAATGGCTGAGGGTTTGCCTCCTCCCATATATACTTCCCTGGACCCTAATACCATCCTCAGTGGTCGTTCTCTGAGAGCATATGCTAATGGAAGTGAAGTGGCTATGAAGAAAGACCTTTTCTATGTGGTACAGCACCTGTGGAATGAATTTCCCAAAGGGGCTCACCTGACACATCACAAGAGAAGATATTCTCATGCGTTTTGATCTTTCAGTTTCTGTTTTAAATCTGTTACTGTATTTTAATTTCCGCATTGCTGTTATTTAGGTTTTTATTCCTATTTTATACTGTAGTTTTAAACTTTTGTGATGCATTTTATTGCCAGGTATTTTATGGTTTTGATCACTGTGAACTGTGCAGAGTTTTGGCTATTGGGCAGTAGAAACATGTAATAAATAAATAAAATAAATAAATGTTTTTGCTTATTCTTGCTTTAGGCAGTGCAGGCTTCTTGTACTAATGATGAATCCCACTGGTGCTATAGAAATTGTGGAGGCACAGGGGCAGTATTGGATACTGCCTCATATTCAGTTGTGATGAATCATAATTTCTTTGTATAATAATATATATACACTGTATGAACTATAGTGTATATATATTATGATACAAATAAATTATACTTCATAAACTATAGTATATGAACTAAAAGCACAGGATTGTGATCAAATTATAGATCTGTGGCCAGATACTTTAAAAATTTTATACAAAAATGATGTCTCCGCATGTTGATTTATGCTACTATATCTGAGACCTGTTTTGCAGAGACTTGCCTTGCTTACTTCTGAGAAGACATGCAAAGGTTTGAAATGCAAGATGCTATTTGAAAGTGATGCTGAGTGATTCAGTCCTCCTCACTTCTGAGTAGACAAAGAAAAGCTTGTCCTGTTATTTGCAAATAAGCATGCGACTCATGTTCATTTCTAAGTAGACTTGCTTTCTACAATCAATTGGCAATGATGGAATTTGAGAAGTGAGGGATTTTTTCCCGCCTTTCCTACCAATAGAATGCAGCCCTTAAACTTCTCCAAAATGGAATCCAGAGTGGAAAAGTGCCCTTCCCTGTGGCTAGAGACTCAAACACAAGCAGACTGAGGCTTAAATAGGCTATAGTACAGTCTAGGGGGCCAGCTCCACCACTTCTGGGAGGAACCTCATGTGGCTGATGAGGCTTGCCTTGTTCAGCACCCGTTGGCTCTGAGGGTGTTGGGAGGATTACAGGCTCGCAATGACTTCTGAGCTGGTGTCTGACCAAAAGGGCAGCATGAACCCCTCCAGCTGGAAAGATGGTGGCAAGCTGGGCTCCTCAGGTGCTTCAGCAACTAACACAATCTGAGACCATTTCCCTCTTCATCATGTCTCTCTAATAGGATACTAGATCACAGAGTGGCATCCTTCCAAATAAGTTGTGGGGAATGGAGAAAATGGCTGCCCCTGCCGCCTACTCTGGGCATTAAACTTTTCTCTAGAATGCTCCCAGAATGTAGTCCAAACCATCAGAAGGGCTCCAGTTTGCAGGACACCGGCCTAAAATCATTGTATGCAGAATGGTAGGTGAAGCCATTCTTCCCTTTAGAAAGTACAGAGCATCCAGGGCCCTTAAGATGCATCTTCATTCTCTTAAATTGAGCTGATAAACTGAACCAGAATAAAAGTGCTAGGGTCAAAGTGTTGCAGTTACACTAGTATGCTGGATCAAACAACCTGCCTTAGCATTGTGTCAGTACAAAAAAAAGGCTAGTACACCCACAGATAAGCAGGTGTGGGGATATTTATTGACCAGAGGTTGGACAACGACACACTAACAATTACAATGCTGTCAATTTGGAGCCTATAAAACTAACACAAGTGAATGTGAACAAGAGCTTTTACAACCACAGGTGTCCGTTTCCTCACTTCCCTCTTTCTTCTGAGCATGCATTTGGGCATTCCTCTGTTAAACACCAATAGTCTTATGTGCTTCCTAACATAAACTACAGCATTAAACATGAGGAGTTGGCAGACTTAGGGAAAGGAAGTGACATTAACATGCTCCAGCTGGGAGAGTTTCTTGATTTCACAGTGTCAGCAATGTGTTTATGGAGAACTGATTACACTGGATGGTACGACATGTTTTGCCTTTCTTCTAGGGCAAAGGGGATGAGAGCTTTGTTGGGACTCAGTGGGCCTCATGTTGATGAAAAATGGAACAGACACCCGAGATGGTTCCTATCTTTTAATAAGGCAATCTCTTGTACTAAGTTGCCAGTGCCATTCTTGCTCTAAATGGGATCTGTCCATTTTGGTCTAACACTTGCATGAATACTGAATTATGTATTGACTGTTCCTTTATCGTATAAAGAAGAAAAAAAGCAAAGGATCTTCAAATTCCTTAAAGACTAATGCATTTATTATGCACCCATGTGATGCGATGGTTCAAGTGTAGGATTGGGGACCTGAGAGATCCAGGTTCTTGTTCTCATTCAACCATGAAATTCACTAGGTGACTCCAGACCACTCAATTACTCTCAACCTAACCTACCTCAAGGGGCTGCTGTTGTGAGACTAAAATAGAGTGAAGTAAGACTATGGAAGACATTTTAGGTTTCTTGCAAGAGGAGAAAAGGCAAAATATAAATATACTGCAATTATAATAATATGCTTCCTTGGACCAGAATCTGTTTCATCAGATGCATGAGGCTTCTACTCTACTCCAAGAGACACTTACTGGGAAATATGCATCCCTGAAATAGATGGATCCTCTAAATAAATGTCTTAGGTACATATGATATAAGTTGATTCCAGACTGTAGGAGGAATTTCAAGAGGGTTTACCCTGTATTAGTTGTGGCAAACTAAGGAAAGGGTCTTGTAGCATTGTATATGTTAGCAAATTTATTACCAGTATTATCTTTAATATTATTATTATTATTAACATTTATATATTTTCTCCTTTGAAAAAGCAATCAATGCAGAATGTGATTTAAAACAATACAACTTTCTGCATAATTTAGACTAAATTTAAAAGATGTACCTTCACATACTTCTAAAAACTGAGATTGTGGCAGCTAAACCCAGTACTTGTTGTGGGTGTTATGTGCCATCAAGTTGCCTCTGACATGACAATCCTATGTATGAAAGTGCTCCAAATTTTATTTATTTAATACTTTCATTTATATGCCACCTATTACCATAGTCCCAAGACAGCTGAGACATCCTGTCCATGACAGCTCCTCCACGTTCAAGGCGGTGGCTTCCTCTATAGATTCAATCCATCTCATAGTTGGTCTTCCCTTTCGTCTACTGCCTTTCACTTTTGCTAATATGCCTGCCTTCTCCAGTGAGTCTTGCCTTCTCATGTGTCTGAAGTATGACACCCTCAGTTTTGTCATTTCAGCTTCTAGGCAAAGCTCCAGATAGTTTTGATCTAGGACCCACTTATCAGTCTTTCTGTAAGTCTAGTGGACATGCATTCCATAGGATAAAGCTCTTTTACATGGGCCAACAAATGAGTCTGAGAGTAATGGTGCCTTCAATAGACTGAATATTTGGGTGTGTTCACTATGAGACTGATGATCCCTTAGAGAAGAGTGCTTTAAAAGGTCAAAACCAACACCCTGAGCTGAACCCAGAAAGCAATTAGGAATTATCAAAGGTATTTCAAGAAGGTGTAATATGGACCTGATCCAGTGCACCAGCTGGTACCCTAAGTAAGCCATTTTGAACGAACTGAAGCATCCAGACCCTCCTGAAGGGGCAGTCCCTTATACAACACTTTGCAACAATTAAGCATGACTGATTTAACTAAGTCATGGATAACTATTGCCGAGTTAGACCAACATAGGGAGGGTCACAGATCATGTAGCAAGCATAACTCTGCAAACTGTGGATGCTTCAGGTGTTGTTCCCTGACACTGCTAGTGCCTGAAGATCACAGGATTAAGGAACACTTCCAAGCTATGGACCTCAGCCTTCAGAGGGAGCATACCCTTTCCAGAACAGGTTGGATCCCAACCACCAAAGCAGACTTTCTTCTAACAACAGCATTTATCTTTGTCTGAGTTTAACTCAGCTTGTTTCCTCTCATCCAGTCCATTATTGAAACCAGGCAACATTCAAGGGTTTTAATTGCTTCCTGTAGCATGTGTATATAATTAATATCAATACTGGCTACATGCCAAGCATCATAAGAACAGCCTCATAGGCCAAGGGATACATTGGGTAAACCAGAGTTCTGTAGTGACCTAATGCCCAGGGCTAGCCAGTGTGAATGAGATGAGCAATGAAGGGTGAATTCTTGCAGAGGGAAGGTCATACATAACCTGAAGGGATTGCCCTGAAAAAGATTAGGCAAAACAACCCTTGCAAGGGAAAGAAACATAGAAACAGAGCCAGCCAGAAGGGTTTCCCGGGCCATCTAGTCTGACCCCCGGCTCCAGCCAGCTCCACTCACAACATGCCCACCATGTGCACGTCTAGTCTATCCTTAAACACCCTCACTGATGGGGCCTCAACCACCTCCCGTGTAAGTCCATTCCATACCCTTGGGGCCCTAACTGTCAGGAAGTACTTCCAGCCATCTTTCTGGATGGCTACTATTGTCCTGAGTAAATACAGTAAGTCACCAAAAAGTTACATAAAAACACCAGGCACCTGGAAATTGTGTTTGTTGGTTGCTATTGATGGGGCAGACAAAGAACTCACCTTTGCCCATAGAAAACAGACATGGTCCTGTAGCAGACAGCAATAAGATAGCTAAGGCCATCAAGAGTAACCAAACACCCATCCTGTAATAAGCATTACTAACAGAAACACGCACAGGGGAAAAGAGTACAAGAACAAGGGACTCAAAAATTAGAAAGGGGCACAGACCTGGCAATTGGCCTGGAACAAGGACTGTTTGCACACTTCCTATCTCCACAAAGAACTGCTGTCAAGAGTCTACTCTGCAAGACAACCAACGGACAGTAGCTTAGACTCTCTCTCACACAGTATTTGTACTTGATCTTTCCTTCTTTCTAAATAAACTCTCCTGTTGTTTTTGAGTGTGTAGCCATCTCTGGCTCAGGAGGAGATACCAAGGAGTAAAACAAGGAAGGTCAGAAGCAGAGAGGTGAGTTCATCAACCTAGTGATTCATCATTAAGCCAAACAGGTGGACCAATTAAATAAAGTATGTCATTCCTGCCTTTGGCTCACTAGCAGCATGAACTTCCCTGAGGGTGGAGCCACCCTCTTGTGGAGAAAAAGGGAGGAGGGGGTTTAGAATCAAGTTCTAACACAGGCAAAATCTAACTCCACTGAGTAGACAGATCACTACTTTGACAAATGCAACTTATTAACTACTTTATTATTACTCATTAGCCAGGTTCACATGTCACAACAAGCAGTGCCGCACTGTTTCCACTGTGTGCAGTTTCCTGTGTGGATCCACCTGAAAGTCAGTCCTCCCATCCATCATTTTCTTCCCTCTTAATCCTCTAGGAAATATCCCAGGAGCCTCCTGCCTTTGACAGATGTGATCATGATTGTGGGCATCAGCTTGGGAGCGCCTTTCTGGCAAGCCAGTGCCACTCCTCCCTCATTACCACTGCCCAGCTGCTTCTTGCCTATTGCTGGCTCATTCACATGTGCAAGGGCCTTTGCTCTGGCATGAGCTAAGGGGCAGAAGGGGAATCAACTAAGCAGTGCTGCTTCTTTCCACAGCGTTGCCCAGTCGATTCACACCCCTGCCGCTGACTTATGGGGAGCCCATGAGGAGCTTCTCATTGGTGCATGCTAAAGGGGCAGGACAGGGAAATTCATTGCATTGTACAGCTCTCAACCAGGCACCGCCAGCTCCAAGCTGTTTTCTCCCAGCTGCTCACATAAAACGAGTGGCACAGGGGAATCTGGCAAGCAGATTCTCACCAGTCCCACTCATGTGGGAGTGATGGCAAGGAAGTCAATTGAGAAGTGCTGCTCTTCTCCCAGCACTGATCAGTTGATCGCCTGCTCCTGCCTGAAGAAGATCTTTAGGACAGGAGAAGTGGGGATGCCTTTTAGAGCTGAGTCAAATGGCACCTGTCAGTACTGGTCTCTGTTGGCTGCTTGGCAAGAGCAGCAATAATGGGCTCTTGCTCTTGTCAAGGGGCTCTATGGTTCTATTTTCCTGTTCATATGACACAACAAGCAAGAGAATCCATAGAACAGACCACTGTTTCTGTTTGTGGTTTTTCAAAATTAAGCGCCATGCTGAAATACCAGGATGGGTGTCAGACAACACAACAGAACAGAAAAGGTAGAAAACCACAACTGCTTGTCATTTTGTGAGAACCTGTCCACTCTGCATGGCAAAATCAGCCTAATTTGGTAACTTAGTATTTTAGAAGCCTTTTTGCCTTGATCTATTAGAAAGGAAAAAGGGGAGAGACGTGCTCATGGCAGATGTTCTGTTCCACTAAGGTAGTTGTTGACCAGGAGCTTGGCCAATGATAACATTAACTGGGTAAGCATGAGGAAAGATATTTTCTTTAAAAAGGTGTTTTCATTCTTCAGTTCTCTCTAGCTACAGTAGTGCTGGTGCAATCGATCCAAATGCTAACATCTGCCTGCCAGATGTCTACTGTGCCTATCCCTTTGCTGTTGCATTGGAGTCTTTGAACAAATAATAATAATCATATAAATCATAAATAAGTACCTAATGATAGGCGATGCCTACTAATACGTATGAAAGCAAGTATAACCTTAGCTTACCTGATACCCCTCATATGTTTTGGACTTCAACTCCCATCAGCTCCAACTAGTTTGGCCAATTGGTCAGGTATGCTGGAATTTATATTTCAAAACACCTGGAGAGCATTAGGGAAGGGAAGGCTGATGCATTGGCTAGACTGATGGACTTGTACTGTGGCGATCCAGATTCAAAGCCTTGCTCAGCCATTAAATTATCTGGGTTAGATTGGGCTATTGCCAACCTGCTCTTGCAAGGATAAAGAAAGTACATGTGCTACTCCAGGCAACCTGAAGGAAAAGCAGGATATAAATGTTACTAGACAGGCAAAGAAGCAGATTGACCACTTCCCTACCTGCCTCTCTGGTTACTGTGCTCAAGGGACAAACATTCCTGGTGGCCTCTAAGATGGTGGAGGCCATCTCTATGGTGCTTTAGCATTGCAGAGCTTCCTGTCAAGAGCTACTTCTCACTACAAATCAGAGAGGTGCTAACGCTTCTGCCTACTCAGGGCCATGTCAATTCTGTTACCGCCGACTTGCCTGTCCGAATCATTCTCAGTTCTCAAACTGCTGAATTCTAGGTGACTTTCTTTACCTCATTGCTGTTGAAGGATAGGTTTGAAGTGCAGTTACCTTGCAAGGACACAAACATATGAAAGCAAGGAACAACCATTTGCATGGTTACCTCCATTGGTATGCGCCATTTTCAGGGCTTCCAGAGAAATTGCTGGGGTTACTTCAAGTTGGCAGACCATCACTTTGGCTTTAGAGATGACATGAGCAGCCCTCTTTAGATCATTAGAGTCCAGAAGCAAATTTGCTCCTGCAACAATGACAATGAAGTTTTGCCCTAAAAAAGAGAGAAAACAGACTTTTCAAATGCTTTCAAAGAAAACTTGTTAACAGTTCTTGTCTGCCACCTCAAAGGTAGAGCAAAGCGATGGATTATTCCATCCATGCTCTTATAGTGCTTTCCATAATTTCCAGAGCTTGTACATCATCTTTGATAGGAGTCTAACAAAATGATTGTGCTTTGAGCTTTTCTAGGCTGAAGCTTATTTCTGCAGATATGGCTGCAGTACCTGGAAAGCCAAACTGCTATGTTACCAGTTCCCAAATGTTACATAAGAGGAGCCATGTTGTTATCAGACCAGAGAGGTCTTGTGTAGAATTTTGTTTGCAGACTGACCAACCAGACGCCCATGGAAAGCCTGCAAGCAGAACCACCTTGCAATGGTTCTAGCAATTGGCGTATGACGGCATACTGCCCTTATACAGTGGAGATAATATATAGTTATCATAACTATGTATGATCTCCACTGACTAACTGTTGATAGGATTCCATTCTGTAACATCAATTAAGTGCATAGCTCAACTTAAATTTGTCAATGGAATACTTCTTGGTCCTGCTGACCAAACTAAATTCAATGTTTCATCCCTTGTTATCTTTCATTTTAGTGGAATAATCATAAATACCATCTATGTCTATTTAGTAGTAGTACACCGCTGAGTTGGTCAGGATTATTCTGTGGCTCCTCTGGCTATGCCATTCACATGTATTGTTTGTAACTCTGGAGAGAGAGAGATTGCCAAAAACAATTCCATGATTACAGACTTGGTTTTTATGCCTTGGTTGATGGCATAAAAAACATGTCTAGGTGAGCACAAATGGACAGGTATTTGCAGAAGCCATGGTGGGTTGCATGAACCCATCATTCCTAGTCATCTTCTCTCAAGTCTGTTGTGTTGGTGATTCCAACCGATCATTTTGTAATCACTCCTATACAACACTTCCAAGATTGTTTCAAAACAGAGCCCAAAATCAAGTACATGTTTTTGTACTTAAGAGACAGGAAACATGCTTTCACAAACTTAAACCCCAAGGTGGCCTTTGGAGAACAATAATACTTCTAATTTCAAAAAGCTATCAGTACTGTTTGTTTCCCTACCCCATCAGCTGCATCCAATAATATGGAGCAGCATAACGACCTCAGAGCATGGGTACATTTTCCTATACATTGTACCAACAATGAGGGGAGAACTTGACAAGGGGCTGCAGTTTTTCCCAAAAGTGTATGGTAATCAAGATGCATAGTTCCCTCCTATGAAACCCCATCACTCACAGGTGGGTCATGATTCAGAGCAAAATAATAGTGCATATGTGTAATCTAGTGCAGCAGACATGCATGCTTTTCGGGAAACTGTTTCATACCAGCTACTAGATAACAGCAGTAACCTTTGCTGCATCTCAAAGAACTCATAGAGCCGTCTGGTGTGATATTCCAGAAATCTCTACAACACTATGGAAGGGTTGTTAATAAGGCATCACTCCATACCTCACTGAACCTGACTCTTTTCAGACACTGCCTGCTCCTGAGTTACTTCTGCCTCCAGGGCAGGCTTGTGGAAGCCTTTTCAGCCTGACGGTTGGATTCTGTTTTGCAGAACCTCTCAGGGTTGCAGTGAAAAGTGGGCAGAGCTGAAGGCAAGAGGGTTGGGCCCAAATTTAATGCAAAGCCTAATTTAATGCAAAGCCCAAATTTAATGCAAGGCTCTTAGTGCCAGTAAATAAACCTTAGGAGAGGCACCACAGCCTTTTAATATAGGGAACAAGGGGAGGGCACCACCAAATGACTGGCAGTCAAGGCAGCAATCCTTGCAGCCTCCCCCATAATAGATTCAGATGGTGCTCTCTGTTCTAGTTCAGATGCCTGTTCTGGCTGGGACCATTTGAATGTGTGGGTGTCAGCACAGTTGCTGAAGCAGCTACGGTGGCAGTATCTTCCCCTTGCTTGCTCCCACTGGGGCTGCTTAACCCCTGGCACTTTTTCTTTGCTCCCCCCCCCCCGGGGGGGGGGGGTCCTTTAAATGTCTGCTGGGATGTTCAAACCTTTGCTTGTGCCACAGAAGCACCTGCAAGTGTTGCAGCTTTTGACAATATTAACCAGCAGTTGTTAAAAGATTCAATCAAAAACTTATTTCTTTGCCTACCTGCTCCTGCCAAATGCTTATGCCAGAGCTTGCAAATCATGAATGGTTATTTGACTGTGGAATGGCTTAGGCTGCAAATCCACTCAATGCTTTATGAACACAGTATTTTTCTTGACTGAGACATCAAACAGCCTTGCGTGCAAAGTGGGCTTTCCCCAAATAGAACGATAAGAATAATACCATGATCTCACAGGGAGGAATCCAAGCTTTCTAAGGCAATTAGATCATTGAAAATATGGCTCATACATTCATATGTAAAAGCTTATTTTAGTTAAAGCCCAAGGTTTTTCTCTTTTTTCTTTTCCCAAACAGTCATATTCAATGAAAGAAACATATCCAACACAAACATAACAGTCAGGAGCCTCTAGGTTGCACCTATTGTGCTTGGCATATCTTGGGAATGCTTCCATAGGAAGAAGCAAATTATTTGAACTATCTGAAAGACTGATGAAGACAGAGTATCATTCAAAAGTTATTCTGAGAAATGAAGCAGATGATACCCTGCATTACAAACTTTCCCAACATTAAAATGAAAAGAACTGAATCACACTGAAACTCTATTTAGTCCAGATGCCTGTCTCTAATAGTGGCTGGCCAGATGCCTCTCATCTCATATCCAAAAATTCTGGAAGGGCTCTTCTCTGCAGCACAATAGGGAGGCAGGCCCTGATCCAAATAGTTGGGGTGCTACACATAAATAGGAAAAAAAATGAGTGCCTTTCTTAAGTGCACAACACTAACAGCTCCAATCTAAAAGCATGAAGACCTAATTATTTCTCCTTTAAAAAAAAAATTAAGAATTGTTCTTTGATATTTGCACCATTTATCCTTATCACTGGTTCTACTATGCACCACTGCTAGTTTTATCTTGATTTCATTGGACCTGTATTACAGTTTTAAGCCAACTTTGTATTTTATGAGCAATAGCCTATGATGCCTGCATACCTCTCCGCCTACTGCTAGCATAACGGGACCTGCTGCTTCTTCAAGCTACCACAAACGAGAGGAAACACTAATTTCTAGAATGGGGCGGTTTGGCAGAGTTCACAGAAGGGAGCTTTACTGACTTTCCACTTGTTTCCAGGGTAACCTTAGGAAGTGCCAATTTTCCCTTCCACTGGATACCACTTGGTAGTTTTTATTTGCACGCCACCCAAAGAACTTCATTTACTGGGCCACCAAGAAAAGAACTAAATCAGTCGTGTGTGTGTGTCTGGCGCCCCCCTCCCAGAAGGAAGCTCTGTTCAGGGGAATTTCTTCAGCTTAAGCGTGTGAATGAGACTCCACCCTTAATCTGGGAATCACCAGGTACCTGATGGAAACTTTAGGTGTATCCTGACTGGGAAACCTACATTGTAGTACTACTAAAATATCCAAGCCATGAAACAGACCAAGGGACAAGCTGTGCCAATTTATAGGTCCGATTTGGAACTTATCGCTACTACACAGCCCCTAATTATATTGTTATTTTTATATTGTTATTTTTGTATTTTACTTCTTGTTGTGAGCTGCCCCGAGGCTTCAGCGAATGGGGAGGCATAGAAATGTTTTAATAAATAAAGCAACTGGAGGTCCTGGGCTAGAAGACCTTGGGAGGCCCAAACCTAACAATATCTGTTCATGAGAAACAAAACCTCATTCTCTTCTTAATCTACCCAATGAAAGCAGACCATTGCTGAAATTTTAGCACTGATAAAAACATTGTTCATAAATTTATAACCTATAGTAAGTTTACAAAAGTATGGAATTAATGAAGAGGTTCATAGATGAGTCATAGGGGAATCATAGCTATAACACACTGTCCACGAAGTCAGAACAGTTTCTTTCAAGCTTTTTTGGATGCAAACTTATCAATTATATCATTAAAATCAGTAAATCACAGTTTATCATTTTCTATGTAGAGAATGCTTAGATCAAGCAACCAATCATTGGACATTGTGGATTGTAGATCATTCATTATTCTTTTTCCTCTAGAAAGTCATCTTTCACCTAAGTATGCTTCTGATTTTTATTGTTACCAAATGAAATAAAATTACTGTGGGGGGGGGGGGGTTGGCAGGAGGCTAAGCTCCCCCTAGACTAAGAGGCCCTGCACTACAGCCTGCTCAGCCCATATGTAAATCCAGCACACAATGACAATCTTTTGGTGCACTCGTTATCTACAAGTGTTATGGCAGTAGCACAAATCTTTGTAGCATTCTCTTAAAAAAAAAGTTCTTCCTGTGATAAACAAGAAATCAACACCATCCTCCCAAATGGCAGCGTTCAAACACATGCAGCAGAGCTGTGGGTGTAGCTCTGAGAGCTCCTTTGTATTTACCAGTTACCTAGAGGCAAGTCCAACTTATACCCTGCAAATCTGCAACAGCTGCCAAGTTCATTAAGCTACCACAGTGGAGCCAGGTATGTTTTTCCTTTCTCCTCCAGAGACAAACTCTGATATAGTTTTCCCTAATCTCATTTGTCATGCATATGATGTAAATGAAACTGAATTGTGAAAGCTTTTGCTGGTATTCAGGTACACTTAAGACTTTTGCACACAAGCGTCTGTAGGCGTGGAAAGAAGTCTTTGGGTGCTGGGTGATGCTTAATGGAAAAGAGTACAGAACTGGCTCCCACCTGGAGGAAGCACTGGGCAAAGGGCTTTCTAGTGGGTCCCTACTGTACCTGGCAGTGGAGGTGGGTGGCGGCAGCAGCAGCATGTTGATCCGCTCCAAGCTGCCATGTCAGTGCACCAGAACAATGTGGAATTTAGGGCGACCTCTGATCAAATCAATATAATTTCACTGACAATGCAGAGCATGCTCAGGGCATATGTTCAAAAAGAGGGGGTGAATCAGCTTATCAGAACTAGTTAAGTGAAAGAGATGCCTGCTCTTTCTGCTGATCAAACCCATCCTTGCATTTAACAGAAGTATCTCTAAGAAAAGCATGCTGTGGAATATGATTGAGGATAAAAAATGTCAGCCACAGGTCAACCACCCATCCTTTTCTCTTCCAAACTAGGGATATATTTTTATATGCATGTTTTGTAACAGCTAGTCTATACTTGATGAGAGGACAACTCACATTTAGCAACTAATTGAACTAGTTGTGAAAAACTGCAGAGAGTATTTGGAGGGGAAGGAAAATTATAAAGGATACTGCAGCCCTATTAAAGTTGTCAGAACTTGCCCAGCTGTAACATCCCACCTCCCATCCCCTAGCCACCCAAACGTCAGTGGGAGAGCATAATGTTTGCAGGCAGAATGTTTCAAGTTCAGTCCTGAACATCACTAGGCAGAGCTGGGAAAGATCTCAGAATAATGGTCATAGTCCTCCCTGCTATGATGTAGAGCTGGTTCATACATAATGTTAACCATGGTTTCCTGTTCTATTCAGGGTTTGTCTGGCAGACAAACAACCTATGCTTTGTTTTCCCAATCCCTAAATTGTTTCTTTTCCACCTACTGTGCTCCCTCCCTCCCTGTGGCCTAACATCTCTGCAGCACTGTAGTACTGGCATGTGAACGGGAAAAAAAAACTCTTCCATGGGAAAAACTACCTAGCTTTGCACTCAAATATAATAACAACTTCATGGTTTAACCAACTGAGAGATCACAACCCAACTATAAAATAGAAGTTACTTTTCTGGGCTCTCTGTGGTTAACAAACCATGGTTTCTTAGTGTGGCTGGATTTGCATATTACAGTTGCTCAAAATTCAAAAACCAGAGTGTAGGACACGGAATAATCAATTCAAGTTGCGACAACCCAGATTCAGGCTGGATATCAGGTAATGTTTCCTCACTGTCAGAGCAATACAACAGTGGAACCAGCTGCCTAGAGAGCTGGTGGCCTCTCCCACACTAGAGACATTAAAAAAGAACCTGGACAGTCATCTGAGTGGGATGCTGAGTGGGATGGTGTCCAGAAACAGCAGGGGGTTGGACCTGATGGCCTTCATGGCCCTTTCCAACTCTACTATTGTATGATTCTATAGGTTAGATAAATCAGAGGTTGGTAGCATGTGCAAAACAAGTAACATGGCATTTCTAGTTAAATGATAATCATGACTTCTAAATTTCAATTTTACATCTAGATATAAAAATAACCATGTGTCAGTTTTATGCCAGTAAATACCTTCTTTTGCCCCTTTTTGACATATTTTCTCTTTTTTAGCAATGCATAAGTGGCTATCCTCACCACAGTACAGTTTCAGCATAAAGGAAATGGCACAAAGCTGTTTAGCTGAGCTCTCAATATTCCTGAAAATTGAGCGAGCATTTTTCAAAAAATAACCTTTGTATTCAAAGCCTAGTAATAACACCTGGATATGAGAATCAGAAGTGGAGAGGATTCAGCAAATTCCTAGACATGTACCTTCACTGTTAACAACAATTGAAGCAGCTCCAGTTGCAGCATCCTCAGTTTGACCTACAAATTCTTGATTAAGGAAAAATAAGGCGTAATATGTTAGCATTATACATTCAGGGAACAAACAGAAAATAATCCATTGCACATGAATGAAAAATACAGTAATTCACTTACTTTTTAAAACAATGTTATTATACTGCATGTGTAGCAATGCCAGGAAAACATACAAGTGCTAAATTTCCCCCAGACAGCAAACACAAACTTGAAATTAATTCATTCTATCTTCTCTGCTTCACTAAAAACTTTACCATAGATTTTACTGGAAGCTGTCATGCACTGCGTAATCAGATATTCAGGACCAGACAGACAGACAGACAGACAGAGGTACATATTTATTCTTCCAAGCCTATATGGGAAAAGCATCACCTGTGAAATGGCTCCTTTAGATCAGGAAACAGAATACAACAGCATAAAAGCAGTGCCGGGTAGCACAAGCTATACATAGCTAAACAACTAGCAGCACAATACTGTGCATCCTTAGTCAGAAGTAAGTCCTGTACAGTTCTATGGTGTGTACTCCCCTTAAGCATGTTTAGCAGTGACCCCTAAGGGTCCATTTTGCCTTAAACCTCATTCTGAACAATGGCTAACAGAATGCAGGCGTGAAAGCCATCACCTTCCTATTTTGCTTCCTCCTGCTCCTGACATGACTCTTCAGAAACATGCTGCCTCTGAAGCTGGAGACTCTGTTCATTCCTTCTAGGCCGCAAAGGGTGTGGGGGCCATTTGTGTATTGTGGATGCAATAAGCCCTGCTATGGAACTGTGAAAGAGAACACATAGGTTGATTTGGTTGGTGGGTAACACCCACAGCAACACCCAGAATTGCTGCTTAGCTTTATCCAAACTAGTCTGGCTGTCGGTTGGTTTGCTTTACATTACATTTTCTTGCCAAGCTTTCTGTATTCAGTAATGCTGCTGAATTATACAAGTTCATACACTCATAAGGGTTATGACCTAATCCTATCCAGGTTTATTGGAAAGACAGTCTCACAGTATTCAATGAGGCCTAAAAATGTACAGGGTTGTAGCCAGAAATAAACCGGAGTAAGCAAATGGCAAAAAATATGTTGAATATTAATCTTGACCTGCCTGTGCTTGGTGGCCTTACGGCACCTTGCTGACTCAAGACCTGAAAATGGGGCATGGTTTTGTTTAGCTTTTGCAATTTCCATTTTTGCATATTATTTTGCTGTATTTCTAATACTGGCTGCAATTTACACAAGCTCACCTGGCAAGAAGGAAGGACGGATGGACGGACGGAAGGAAGGAAGGAAGATTGATTTTCCCCACTTTAAAAGATGATCACAAGTTGGCTTGATGGGCTGAAACAAAGGAAGCTGAGTGGGTCCTATCTGCTCAATGTTTGATTCTCCAGTTTCATCACACATCCCTAACTAGAACAGGCTATAGTACTAATCTGGATATGGATAAAAGTCTTAACTCATTGCAGCCAGAAAGTTGTCCTGGCTAGAAACAGTGAATCTGTATAAATGCATCTAAATCTATTATCCTCACATTACAGACTGAGGCTAAGAAATGGTGGACTGCCTCAGGCCATTCAGTAAGATTAGGGATGTGTATGGGTCTTTTCTGAGTCATTTTATTAGAAGATCTTTAATGTCAGTGTGGGAAAAACTAAAGCTAAAAGTGTATAATAAATTACCAAAATGGCTCTCACCTATGGAAGCTTTTGTATACCCAAATGTGTTGAACTTTGAAAAGATCGTAAGGTATGACAATATCTTGGATAAGGATGGTGGCCTGAAACTGGAGCAAGAATTACAAGAACAGGGACTTAATATTTCCTGGTGGTATAAGGTGCAGATGCAATCGAGATATGCTAAAGACTGTAAAACATGGGGATTTTACAAAGACCTAACAGAGTTTGATCAAGTGATGCTTAAAACAGATGAGAAAATTATTAAAAGACTATATGATTTTTTACTTGACAGGAAAATGGAAGGGGAACAGATTAAGGAAACTATGATAACATGGGCACAAAACTTTGGATTTAACGTGGAACTAGAAAAGTGGCAAAAACTATGGGAAAGAAACATTAAGGTAACATTAGCAACTTCATATAAAGAAAATTTATATAAAATGTTCTATAGATGGTATTTGTCACCAAGTCGATTAGCTAAAGATGTTTCCAAATATGTCAAATAGAAGTTGGAAATGTAAACATAAAGTGGGTGCTTTCTATCATATGTGGTGGACTTGTGATAATGTGAAAAAGTATTGGATTAAAATACATAGATGGATGGAGGAAACATTACAGAAACCCTGTGCTTTTAAACCTGAAGTTTTCTTGTTAGGCATCATACCGGAAGACGTTAACAGACAGGAAATGTATCTGATACTGCACCTAATCACAGCGGCGAGGATTGCATTTGCTCAATATAGGAAAAGCGAGGAACTACCCACCGATGGATTGATTGTAAGAAAGATCTTGGACTGCACAGAAATGGATAGATTGACTTTATCAGTGAAGGAGAAAGAGGACACTGACTTCTATCGAACTTGGGATTTTTTTTATAACTGGCTGGAGAAACGGGACTTGGTGTAAACTTAGAGATGTTTTCAAATTATTATAAATTGATTTGAATTTGACTTTAGAATGTTAAAAATATGTAGTAGGGGGTTGACCCAGTAAATCTGATGTATGTGATGTTTGATGTTTTTAGTGTTAGTTTAAAAATTTAATAAAAAAATTATATAAAAAAAAAGATTAGGGATGTGCAAACCAGCACCATTTAAGCTTGTTGAGGTTTTCCAAATTCCATCTTGAAGCTTGTTTCTGACTCGTGTCCATATCAGATTGAGAGCTTGCTGCTGCTGTTCTCATGAAAGGTCATGAGTATTTTAATGTGCATTTTTTCCAAAGGGTGCTCATCAGTTGCACTCATTTCTGAAAAGGACAGGTATTTCTCTCATCACAGATGTTGGTGAGTATTTTTTCAAGCATATTTTCAAACAGTTTTCTTTGGCCCATGAGTCACATTACAAACTCAACAGACTTCAACTTCACATTGCATCTGAGCCTGTACTTGCACATTGGACATTGCACAGAGTCTGCATTTGAGTCTTGGATGTGAGAACTGGATAAATTCTTAGTTCAAAATGAAAAAAATATACCATATATCCCTATGTGGGATTTGAACCAACTGACTTTCCTGCCCTCATTCTTGCTTAACCACAACACTAGCTTTTTTGAGCATAGAGCCCTTCAGATGTGTTGGACTACGATTTCCATTTTCCCAGGGAGTCTGGAAATTGGAGTCCAACCTATCTAGAGGGCACCACCAGGCTGGAGAAGGCTATATACCAGATCCTATAATTGAACAATCTTAATATCCAGTGTGCACTGAAAAACAAAGTTCTGTAAATCAATCACTTTTAATTTCCAAAAATAAACCCTAGCTAAAAACTAGTTTAAATGTGAAGTTTTTACCTGTAGGAATCCCATTTTTCCTGAAGTTTTCAATATAATCATTACCAAATGAATCTTTCCCAACCTACATGGCAAAGATGAAGAGCATTATATCTTCCATATTCAGCTGGTATGATAGGACATTTTGGAGGGTATTCATTCATAGGGTCACCATGGGTCAGAGACAACTTGACGGCACACAAGAACAGTAACAACAACAGCAACATGATACAATTATATGCTGTGCATAAGTATATAGGTCTTATATTCCAAAATACAAATTCTCTATCCATAAAAAATGATATGCTCTTTAATATTCACCTTGACTTCTTGAGACTGTAGTTCCAGAAAATGTTAACATTACAAATATATTCTGCACTTCAGTGTTGTTATCTCATAGCAAGTATAAACACTTTAATAAGCATTCTAACTTGCAATGTAGCTGCGATGTGTAATTATGATTTGGGATGTCCTACTAAGGATCTCATTCCCTCAATAAAGTGACTATAAAATATAATAAACTTTTTAGCATAGTCCTACACATAACTTTTCAAGTCCTACTCAATTAAGTGGATCTTATTCCTATGTAGTACAATCTTTTTCTGAAAGAAATATGTCTCTAAGTGCTTTTCAAACATTAAAAACTCTACCTGGCATCCATCAAAAGAGTGGAAAACTAGATTTTCCAACTGTCACAGGCCAAAATATCTGGAAGGCTACAAGTTGCCTAACCCTATCTTAGAGATGATCCATTCCTCCATTCCCATATCGCTCATGGGCTGCTGCATCAGGTGCCTTCAGCATCCCAGGAAAGAAAACTGTTAACCAGAAATACAGCTTTTTGCAATGGTGGTACCAGTTGTACAAAACTAACTCCTGAGTGAAACATGCCTTGCTCACATTATCGATTTTTCCAAAAACTACAACAAAGACACCCTTTTCTCATTAGCTTCTGGGGAGTTAGCTAGTAGTTAGGACTACTAGAATGCTGATCGGAATTCTCCATTTGTAATTTGTTTTTTGCTGTTGGTTTTTCAGATGCCCCTTTCACTTTATGAATATTTGGGGCACAGGTAAAGCCAGAAGGTGCAGGCCAGTGCTTACTTTGCAGATCATTAAAGTTTTTGCTCCAAGTCGCGCAGCCTGGACACACTGGTTGGCACCTTTCCCTCCAAATCCAGTGAAAAACCGATGACCATGAATGGTCTCTCCAGCTTTTGGCAGACGTGTGGTAAGGCTGTTGGAATGAAAAGAAGGATATTGTTTCAATAATTCATAAGAATTACCAAGTTCTCATAGTACCTACTAATTATGCATACACATAACAAGAGGGTCAGAGTGTGTAGTGGTATAACCAAAAGGTATACCAGAAGTAATTCAATATGGGTAAATTTAGACTCCTTTATTATCATTTTCTTCATTCACATCTTCACAATCCTATAGCTACCACAAATAAAAACAAACTTTGCAGCTGTTTTACTGACCCTGGTTATTAACAGATACATCACAAGAAAAAGCGGTGAGTAAAACCAAAAACCCATTTGACGTTTCCAGGCCTCAGGGAAAGAGGAAAAAAAAAAAAAGAAGTGGACGGGAGGGACTTCAGTACTCTCAACTTCTTGGTGAATTAAAAAAAAAAAAGGTATATGCAGTTTACAATGTCTGCAGTGACATCATGTGAGAAGCACAATGTGCTGGTCAACTCCATTTGTTCTGAACTGCCCAGAGAGCTTTGGCTATTGGGTAGGATTAAAATGTAACAAATAAATTAATAATTCCAACAAACATGGATGTACCCCTGAAAGGAAAAACAAAGTAATTCCCCACTTGCACGGCTACTCTTGCTTTGGGATTCAACAACATTCAAAATATGTATTCAAGTTTCTAATGATAAAAAAAGGAGCAGTATTTACACAGCAATGACTTTGACTCGGTTTGCATATAACATGGGGCAATTCCTGGGTTGTTTTGCCAGGAATTGCAGTTTAACTGAATTCAGAAATGGCACACACAGATTTGCATTATCCACTTCTCTCACCATGCATGTGTTAAACAACCCAAGAATTGCCCAGTGTTACGTCCAAACTAACAGTGTCACAGAGAACATGCACAGTTTGGGAAATTGATTGATTTTGGCAACAGTGATTTAAAGTCTGTACTTTGCAGCCTAATTGTTAGGTTAATTTGTGACCTAATTTGGCCCCCACATCAGAAAATTACCATTCCAGTCCCATAAGCAAAGCTACTTCTAAAGGGTGTTTCATAAAGTACGCAGTTTTTGAATTGCGTGGTATTTTTTTGTTTGAAGATTGTCAGCACTGTTCCTATCATTTTCGTTATCTATTATCACTCCAATTAAAAGACCATTTGTCATTTTTCCATTTAGTAGCCATGGAGCAGTTCAGTATCGAGCAACGCATTCTTATTGTGAAAACTCATTACAAAAACAGGGAGTGCTACGTAGAGACTGTCCGTAAACTTCGCGCGATCTTTGGATGTGACAATGCTCCTACTGCAACAACAGTTTAGTACAGAAATTTGAAGAGTCTGGGTCAGTTGCAACCAGAAAATTGCCTGGTCGAAACCGTACAGGTAATCGATGAAATCAACAGGGACGTCTGCGAAAGAGTTATTGTCAGTGGGTTTTTTGTAAAAAAAAAAAAAAAAGGTGCCGGAACTCACATCACTGCCGGCAGTAAGCACACACACCAATCCCAAGCTGAGCAGCAGAGCAGCGTCCTGAGCAGCTATCTCTCACGATCAGATAGCAGATACAATAGCAGCCTGCAGGCACTATGTTAATGATGTTTGCTGCTGATCTGCTAAGCCAAAATCACTTCGTAAAATCCATTGAAAAAAAGGTGCTGGAATGCCGTTCCGGTGCGTTCTATGACAAAAAAAGCCCTGGTTATCGTTAATTTCAACGATCGGATGGCTGCCTGCAGAGAAAGTGGAGGTGGACATATGCTCGATATCATTTTTCATTATTAAACTGAAGTATATGTTGAATGAAATTAAATAAAAATTTTGAGTTTTGCTTCGATTTTGGCTTATTGCATTTTTAAAAACTGCGTACTTTATGAAACACCCTGTATAAAACAGCCTGCACAATAAAAAGACGAATGTGTATCTTATCTTCCAATTATAATAAATGTTCATGGTAGCTATCAATATCTTCAATAAAGTGATCTTAAACAAAATGCAAGTTACAAATAAATGACAAAGCCACATACTAATCCTCAGTCTTAAGACTGACTGTCAGACAGTAGAGTTTCACGTGCTAAAAGTCAGGCAGTGACTGAACCAGACAGTGGAGGGCCCTGCTTCCCCCCCCCCCCCCGCCACTCACTCTGTTACAGCCTGATGGAACAGCTGCTTCTAGAGGACTATTGAGGAAGCAGCCCAATGGAATTGGTAGCTCAGCAGAGCCAAGACTTGGAAAGTTGGGGACAAATGAGGGAAGCTGTCTGGCAGAATAAACACTGGAGAACATCTGCAGGGATGAAAGTGGGGTGGAGGTAAGCAAAGGATATTAAGCAAGAGAACATCTGAAGCAGGGGAGCAGTACAGTCCCAGGAAACTGGAAGAGATCCACAGTGTGTGCACAGAAAATAGGTTGCTAAAGAAAGAGAAGACAACAGTGGGCCTGGAGCTCTGGTGAAACTAAGCATGGTTGGCCAGGTAAACAGCAGCATACAAGAGAATTCCCCTGTGTTTTCAAGTTGACTAGCTCCCTTCCCCAACATTTTGCCAGGCAAGGCAGTAAAAACACTGGGGAGGCAGCAAGCAGCTGGTCCTGTTTTGCTTGCCTGGTGTTTCCTCCCCTGAAGTCTGGACAGACAATGGTTTCCTCTTCAACCTGTCTAACACGGGGTTGGGGCTGTTGTTGTCTGAATGATTCAAAGGGTAGTCACTGCAACTGAGACAGGCTCCGGTCATAAATCTGATAAAGTTTTGGCCCTAATCTGCCCTCCTTGGATCCCAATCCAGCCTAGCAGGGTTCTCCAGGTGGCTCCAGCCCGTTTCTCTACTTTTGTTCATTTGGTAGTTTCCTGGCTTTCGTGCAGTTGTTTCCCCATTCCAAAAGAATGAAATGCCTCTCCTACAGCTTAGTTGCTGGAAGTAACAGCTTCAGGGTACCATACTATGGTTCTTTCTGTATTCTGAGCACTCCTTTACTTTTAACATCACCAACCACTGGACTACAGCCCCTGAAAACTTGTCAAAAACTGAACCCAGCCCTTGGGTTCAACAAGGTCCCCATCCCTATGATACAGTCTCTCTCTTTCTCTCCCTCTCCTTCTCTCTCACACACTCAGAGGGAGCATAGCAAGCAGAAGATTCAGTAGAGACCAACACAAAGACTAATTAAAGCATTCAGCAAGTAGTTGGAGAGCCATCCAATCCTAAGGACACAGAAAACTAGCAGTAGAGCCATAAGGGCAAGGACAAACCAATAATAGCTAAATTTAGTTTGAATTTCAGTTTGTCATGCCTTGGTGGGTTTCGAATTCTCTTTGCCTCCTTGTGAGTTCTCTCAGGGCTCACTTCCATGAGTGCTCACTCCTCTTATTTGCTGGAGTATATCTGTGATCCTCACAGGAAAGCTTTCTCACTGTCCCTCCACCAATGTCAAGATTATACTCCTTGCATCTGCATGGGTGTGTGTGTGATGGGGTGGGGGGACAGTGGTATTGCATCACAGATGTTGGACTGGGTATAGTCCAAGTATAACAACAAGGACAAAATGGGGGTAATTTAAAATGTTCTGGAAAGGTTTTAAGAGAGCACTTCAGGATGGACAGGTTTATTACTTTTTATCTCCCTCTTCCTCCAAGAAGTACAAGACAGCATATAGGTCACCACCATTGTATCTATCAACAGCCAGAGGGTTGACAGAGGGAATGGCCAGAGTTCATACAGTGAGCTTCATTGCTGTGATTCGAACACTGGTTCTCCTTGGACAGCCTGATAGTAGCACCAGTGACCAAGGTGCTGATGCTGATCAACAGCTCAACACACGTCACTTGATAATGGGAACATATTTAATTAAAAATAAAATCAATCAAGAATCAGAAAAAACACTATGCAATTTTACAATTGTTCCAGGAAGCTGGTGAAAACCATCCAGCATGTAAAAACATCCAACTTAGTGGGGGAAAAAGATAATCAGAAAGAGCCATTTCATCCTCACGCACATTCCCATCTTGCATGTTAAACATACCTCAAACTCATCTATACATAGTTCTGGAAGGTTGATTTTTACTGATGCAACTCCTAATAAAAGAAAACATCACTGTAATGTAATGCTATTATCTTGTCATTTATAGCCATAATGAGAAGTCATTGTTAGATTTTGCTTTTCAAAAAGCTATCTCAAAAAGCATTTCAGCCTTCTGCTGTGAACTGACAATGATGAGTAATCGCTATGATTAAGGAACCATCTCAGTTTTAAACTTACTGATGGTGCCAGAAGAAGTATATATAATAACCTCCAAAATCTTGAAATGCCTAACATTATCAACAAACAAGCCCAAATGATTTCAGCTGCAATTCTATGTGCCAGGTGTGTAGAATTTTGCAAACCTGATCCACCCTGCTGGGATCCCCAATCTGGTCCACAGAGCCTCCCCATCTTGCTCCAGAAGGTGGAGATGGGAGGCCAAGCCTCATCCTCTGGGGGCTTCTCCATTGGAGGAATCCCCAGAGCTATCTCCAATCTCAGGTTGGAGTTAAACAGTCAGGATAATGGGAGCCAGTCAGGGCGCAGGCACATAAGAAGAGCCCAACTCTTGTGAGCCATGCAGAGAGCCCAGATGTGGGCTATTGTACAGGCACAGAAATTCATTAAATAAATAAACTCAGCTGACACTAGGAAGAGCAGGTGCCAATCCCAGCATTGGCTGACTATTTCTTCATATGCCCCTCAACACCTTCCACAGAACCATGCACTTCTCAGCACATAGAAAGTGAAAATGTATGTGAATTATGTCAGTGGTTGTAGTCATACCAATGTTATCTGGCCTGTGGAGGGCCTGGTGGGGAGCAAGTTCCCCTCCACACACCAAAGATTAGTTCTGTTCACTCTAGTGACCTTGGTGGGATTGAGTTCTAAGTAGATATGCATAAGTTTGCACTGTCAGACTGCAAAAAAATGTTGACCAGAAGGGTTTGTTTTTCTTTAAAGAATGATTCCCTTTCTTCATTTCAGTAGGTGTTTTTGTTTTTGTTTTAATTTTGCAAACTTCTTGAGGCTGCTTGTACTTTCCTTCTTGTGTGTGGGTGGTACCATTTTGGTTTCTTAAGGATCCACACTCAGAGAGAGAATGTCCTATTAGCATACAGGAGTCTGCTTCCCATGTGTGAGATAAAATGAAGTGTTCCCACTAACAGGGCTCTGCATGTTATGCCAAAGATAAAGAATTTGAATAGGGGTCTTTGATGAAGGGTGATCCATTGCTGAAAGAGTAGCACAGTCTCTTGATACTAGTATTGCTAGGAGTGCAGTATCCAGAAACACCCAAGGTGCACAAGGTTGGTAACATACCAAGAGGTTTCAAGCCAAAGTACTTAATGACATGGGAATGTATTGATTTGAAGAAAACACTTAATAACCAAGGAAACGGGCAAAAGTACTGGCAAGCTAACATGCTAAATGCCACATGGCAGAAGATGTTTACACAGGACTTTGTTCCTGGCACACACAAAAATGTTGTAAGGGTGCTGACAACACAGCACAATGTTCAGTTTGTGAATATCTTGAAATGTCGCAAAATGGAGTGAAAACCTTGCAGGGGTATCAGTGCAAATCACAACCATGCAAAGACCTAGAAAACGTGACATCAAAGGGGCAAATTTAGCTGAGAAATACAAATGTGATGTGATTTGTTGGAGGAATGTGGTATTTTTATTTTAAAAAATCCTTTAAAATCCAGGATTTAGTTTGTTTGGACTGAAACCAGAATGGGAGAAGCCCCAAGCTATACTGGTGCTAATTGATGGTTGGATCAGTACAGGATGTCCCTGGAGCCTTGCCATCTGCTTCTTGTGACTTTGTTTGGGATAAACAAAATCAGGCCTTGCTTGAGACACAAGCTCCATAGACAGTCAGGATAATGACAGCTCTGGCCCAAATGCCTGACTATGTGGAATCTTATTTATACAGCCCTGTTGGCTCTACCCCTTTCTGAGACAAGAGAATACAGGAAGTCAATATAGCATGAGGTATGGGGCAGATCAGATTTTTGTCCTATGAAGTGGTGCAGGATGATCTAGCAAGAAGTTGCAAGAGTGTAAGAAATGTCCCCTTTTTGTTCCTACCAGAATAAAAAGATATTCAGAGAGGTTATAATTCTGGACTATGAGCACTTGAGCATATTTACACCCTAGCCAGATAAGGGCAGGCTGGCACTGCGTGTGTGTGTGTGTGTGTGTGTGTGTGTGTGTGTGTGTGTAGAAACAGAGCAAGTCAGAAGGGGCCTCCTGGGCCATCTAGTCTGACCCTCAGCTCCAGCCAGCTCTGCTCATGACATCTTTGAACCCCCTCACCAATGGGGCCTCAGCGACCTCTTGTGGAAGCCCATTCCACATCCTCGGGGTCCTAACTGTCATATACATTGGATGCAGTATAACAGTGTAACTTAGGGCATCCTGACCCTAGTGGAATGAAAGAAGGTATGTAATGGATGAAAAGGTGAGACAAACCCAGCCATAGTTTAGCTGTGTCAATAGGGATTTTACAAGCTTTCCCATTACATACTTTCCTTGGAAGTTGTCACCAATTATATAAAACCAACAAGTTCCATTTATTTGAGATATTGAATGGAGGTGCTGGTGGCATAAAATAAATGCTACCATCAATATTCTAGCACCCATAAATGGGCAGTTAGAAATCTTTGATTATATCCTTTCCAAACCTCTTAAAGCTCAGCATTAAGCACATCCTTAGCCAGGGCCTGTGCCGTGCACGCATGTTCTGTAAAATTTCAGGAGTGCTCATGAGAGCTCCCTGTGCTGCTTGTATGGATGATTCAGATTCCAATTATGGGACTGTTTTTGAAATGGCCCAGACTCTAGTTGTGTTTCAAGATCCTAAGACCCAACAGGGATTAGTTGTGGTGAAGATAGGCAGATGGGGGTGGGGGGGACAGTCAACTCAGTCATGGGAAAATTGAGGAATTACAGCCTGAGGGAGGAAGCAATGAAATGGCTAGTCTCGTCAATCCATAATCCCTGCTGCCTGAAGTGATAGACCTGGTCACTCGCTGTCATCATTGGAGGGAAGCCCAATTAAAGGCACAATGGGAGGAGTGAAGGTGTGGCCAATTTGACAGTGCCCCTCCACCCAGGTGAGACACAGTTGGGTATGTACAAAATAGTGGTCATATTCATATTTTGTAAGTGATCTTCAGTGGTACATTTGCTGCAGAAGGCTTGGGGTAAAAATGTTTTAATAAATAAACATTAATCATCACAGCTAGGTGCTATAAGTGAATAGGGTAAGCAGATAGCAAGCTTTCATGAACCGTGTTTCTTCCTTCCTCCATATCAGTCTCACTGACATTTCTTTGGTTATTGATCTTTATTATTATGTGTGAGTCTCTGAGCGTACACGAAGTGAAATGTTAAACCCTTTCTACTGTTTATTTCCCTAAACTCTCTGAATAAAACTGTTCCAGCTCTGTTAGGCTGGAAGGGGACTGCTGGTGAAGACAACCTTCAAGCCTTGCCAGATTTTGGATTAAGATCTGGGCTTGGAGTGGGCCATTCTAAGACAATCAGGCTCCTATTTTTAAACCATGGCATTGTTACTTTGGCTGTGTCTGGGATCACTGTCCTGCTGGAAGGTGAACCTCTGCCCCAGTCCCGGGTCCATTGCAGACTGAAACAGGGCGTTCTCAGTATTTTGGCTCCTCATCTTTTCCGAATCCTGACCAATTTCCCAGCGCCTTCTGAGGAACAGCATCCTCACAAGATCATGCTTCCACCACCATGCTTCACCATCGGGGATGGTGAACGCTGTTGGGTTTACACCATCCATTGCTTTGCAGCAAAGCCAAAGTCTGAGGTTTGGTCTCCTCAGACCTGAGAAACTTTTCCCATGTTATTTCTTCCATATGCCTTTTTGCAAACTGCACATGGGCTTTGATACGGGTTTCTTTCAGCAACTGTTTTCTTCATACCACTCTTTCATAAAGCCCAGCTCTACTTTATGAAAAGCAATCCATAAATTGCTTTTGGATGGTTTCTCCCATCTCAGCAATGGATCTCTTCACTACCATTATCCTCTTGGTTCCTTCCCAACTAATGATCTCTTTATCCAGTCTCTGAATTTTGGTGGATGGTTTAGGTACGACGACTGCGAAAGCATGCTAGAGTGACTAGTTTGTGAGTTTCAAGCCTGATCACATAGATTTTCTTCTGGCAAATAACCAGTTTCATTCAATTATATATTTTGTATCTATTCCTACATGCGCAGCCCATAGAACTAGTCAGCTAAAATGTTTTTAAGACACTGAGATGTCATGAAGGATAGGGAACAATGTGATCACAATCAAATTGGGGGTACAAGTATAAAACAAATGTTTTCGCAAGGGTATAACTGATATTTTGAACAAGATGCTCAAGGTCTTATTTAAGGGATTAATTTTATCACTGTACATAGTTTGGACACGCATCATCTTTCTGAGGGTGACCTAAAATGTTCAAAATGAGTACTCTGTTTGTGCTCTGTGCTGATAAAACACTTTCTGCACAATATCTAGAAGACAGAATTAGTTTATGAAGATAATATGTGGACTGCTGTCTGACCAAGTAAGATTCTTATGTTAGTCCAGCCTTGCAAATAAGTCCACAAAAGTTACTAGTCTACAAACATTTCTATTAGCCCACTGAGATACTGTGAGCTTGCATTTCTGTGCTAACCAAGGAGGAAGCAAAGCTCTCTCATCCACAGCCAGGACAGAATGTAAATGCAAGCCACTAGCTTCTTAGCAGACTAGTAAAAATACTTTATTCCAAGAAAACTGTAAAAGAAGCAATTAATCCTTTCTCTGCCAGCCCATTCACTTGACCGCATGGAATTTCTGATCACCTCAGGCCTACACAGGCAGCAGAATTTGAAAGTAGATAGTAGTACAACTTCAGACTGCAAAGCATTAAAAAAATCTCATAAAAACTTCCAGGTAAAAAACTAGCATGGCAATGAGATGGTTGGTTTGGAAACTTTCTTTTAGATGAAATAATTTAATTGCATTTTCTACACATTCTTTTTCTTCATGAGTGCGGAAGCATTCAAATGTCATTTCCCACCTGCAGTCTATATAGTGGTATGGTCAGTCCTACTGCTTCAAGACACTACTATCTCCATCTGTTACAATGCATAGACCAGCCCTTAGATGGGCCCTATGGGTCCTATGACTAGAAATGTGTGACAATCACCCTGAACCAGTTCGGATGCAGTGGTAAATCAGTTTTGAAGAAGACCTTCAGCTACAGGCAGTATAGAAATGTAAATAATAATAATAATAGGTTGCAGTTCAATAAAAGGAGATTTCTTAAGCATGTATTGGAGGACATTAAATTCATAATCTCATGCAAAACTTCCAGGTAAGCTCGACAGTGTACAAACGTGACTTTCTTTTCAATAATCATACATGGAATTGCTTTACACATAAAGTTTAATATTCTACACATGTTTTGTTTTGTTTTTTAAGGGAAAAAGCTGGTTATGTTGTTGCATGCTTCTCCAGAGTCAGTTAAAGGGGCAACAGCAGTGCTCTGGTGACAGGCAAATTATATGCTCCAAGCTGCTGCATGGCAACAGAGTAACTCTGGGAAATTCAGAGCATCAATGGTAGTTATTATGCTGTGACTTATATTTGTTCTTTCCACCAAAGCACAGAAGATGAATTTGAGTGGTGGTTTTATTTTCTTTTAAACGTAACTGCTTTCCCTGTGCAGATCAAACAACGACAATTCATTTATTCCATTACCCACGCCAAGTCCCTTAAGAATTAAGCAATGCTTTCCGAGCCTCACGAGGCCTATAATGCTGAGGAGCCTGGTAAACGTAAGCCTTATCTCACAATTCATAATTTTTAATTGCCCGTACTCAGTGGAATGCCTCAATCTTCCACTGATGGCATCACAGTCTACTGCCATGGAAATAGCTAAAGCTACAAACAGCAACCTCACCTCTTCGGAAAACAGGGAAGACTGTGTCGAGTGAATATGACAGCTGGGATAAATCAACTTTCAAATATAATGAATATTTATATGGGTCTACTTACACAAATGCACACAGTAATTCATACTCACTTGTGGGGCATAAAAGCCCCCTATATTATTGCAGTCTTTTTCTAACTGCAAGATCAACACAAATCTCAGAATTTACTCTTGAAAATTACTCAAGACTTGGCAAATCTATCTGTCTCAAATCTTTTTGTGCCACTTGTTAGGCAAAAGGCTCCCAGAATGGCTTACATTTAATCAATTAAACAAACCTGTTCCTGCTTGCAAGCTTAGACTCTCAAAAGCCAGGATGCACAAGGAAAAGGAATAGGAAGGAAAGTAGGGAAAATATTTTTTTCCTTGCTTTCCCCTTTCATCTACCTCACTTCAGTAAACTTTGCCTGTCTTGTTATGTTCGCTAAGCTTCCAAGCAATGGGGTTGGGGTTTTCATGTGCCATTTGGAAATTAAATACACCATTACATAGTTTCTTATTATTTTAATAACTTCCAGTATCTTGGATGCCCATTTTACCACCTATGGCTAGGTTGTTCCCAGGGTAGTAGCTATATTCAGATAGGATGGCTACCAGGGAAGAGACTGTACAAGGGCCATATGATATGGATTGGGATTTTTTCTGCAAACAGATTCATGAGGAAGAAAGAAAGGAAGAGAGACAGAAAATACAATTGACTGTCAGAATTCTGCCACATTCCTTGGTGTTTTGGATAATGTTTTCAGTGACCCAAAGTGCCACATTTCTGAGTATTTACATTTTAGGAATAATTATGTCTGCAAATACCAAATTACTACAAGTAGTATAAAACTAGCCACAAATCATCTAGAATGTATAAATCATAATTTCAACCTGTAATACTAAATATTCTGAAAAAATAATATATGTCTTACAGTCAAGTGCACGCATACAATTCTGCACAGCATATTTGCTGTATTATGGGCCAACATATTTAATTACAGGCTAATTAATAATCAAACGGAATTATCGCTCAAATGTTTCACTGAATATTTATAGATTAGTTTAAGGCTGAATGCAGATTGGGAGCTGGAAGATGACTCTAGGCACACTAGGTAACATACAAGAAGGTCAGGCATTCTGGAGGAAGTGAGGAAGACAAAGGGAAGATAGAGAAATCACCCTCAGATCATGAGGAGTAGAGGAATGTAGGCAGAGATAAGGACTAGGCATTTAAGCGGATCCTCTTCTCAAAAATCTCAAAGAATTTAAAAACCTGAGGAGAGCAATCTTTTTTTTTTTCAATCTATAAAGTGAATGGAAACTTACAGTAACTGGAAACAGAGAAATACTGAGCTACAGAAAGGATGTTTTAAACAATATTACCTTATGGGTGTATATCAAAAGAGCAACTACATAGGGAAACAAAGAAAAAAAAAGAAGTGCTTGCTCAAACTTCAGAATAAAGTTGAAATTCACAGGGAGGGTGGAAGAAACAATCTATTCCACATTTTGAGCTCTATTTGAGGGATATCTTGAAGGATTACATAGTTTTACTGAGTCTCATAACAAGCCTACATACTTGATGAAGCTAAAGGATACTACCCAGTGATTTGCATGGATGAGTGGAATCAAACCTGATGCAATGTCTGTCATATGGTTTGGCCTTGCATGTTTACGTTTTCAAACATCGCGTGGGGGCACTCTGAATCATTACAGGGGTCAAGAAGGGCTTTCATCTTCCCCATTTACTATTCACAATGGGAGCTTTACTCTCCTTGCAAATAGCAAACACAGAGGGGCATGAGTTGGGGATTCTTCTTCATCAATTCCAATTCTGGTTATGGAAGGGCAAAATGTTAAAATCATTTTCTCTCATGCTACTGTGCATCTCATTCACCCCTTACACTTTTTTTTTTTAAGGCACACAATGCCAAAACGCATGACAAGTATTAGTTTAGTTTGGCTGTTCATCTGACAATCTATTCAATATATCACACAGGCAAATTTGTTCTACAATATTCATATTCAGTTGGGAGATGATCCCAAACAATATATAAACAGGCCCAACAAAGAAAAGAATCTTTCTGATTCTTAGAATCAGAATTACTCTGAAATATGGAATCATCACCTATGTGTAATTCAAAATTTAAGCTTAACTCCATAACTTTCAGAAAATGATGACAGCTCTCTTACATATTTTTTCTATTGTACACTCAAGTGCCCTTGCTAATCCATAAGAAACACATTGAACAATTTTACCATAGCCAAAAGGGGACAGAAGACTCACATCTCCAACAGAATGAAACAGTATGGTAGGGTTTTGTAGTAAGATTTAGTAAGTACTGTTATAATTCTAAACAAGTGTACTCAGAATCCCCATCAAGTCCAATATCAGAGTGTAGATGCCATTTACCTGGGAGAATAAGTTCCATTGAAGTCACAGGGTCTTACTTTTGGGTAGTCATACAGAGGCTGGAGATTGCACTGCAAATTGCTTGCATGGATTTAGCATTTATTGTGACTTATGTGATGCTTTGTTGGGTTCAGGCTGCCTTTTTCTTTTCTCACAACCAAGTCATGTGCTTTTAGTTGTTACCCCTCAGCAAGTCAGCTTATTGCAATCATTATTAACAGAAATGAGTACAACAGGGGACTAGAAAGCAAGATACTGTTTCCATCTCTGAGAGGTAAAATAGAAAGTCAAAGGAAAAAGAATATCCAGGAGGGAACAATTTCAAATACTGTTTACCTACCGCAAGAACAATATTGTCCACAAAAAGAATATGTGTTTGCTTTCCAGTGTTATCTCAGTGCAACTCTCATAATTTTATTTCATCTATTATAATTTTCCATTTTAGCTGCAATTATTTTAAGTGTGTCGCTATCCTGTATAGAAGCATAAGCCCTACTAAGCCAGGAGAACCTGAAATACCCGGAGGAGGGCCTTCTCTGCAGTGACACCCCACCTATGGAATGCGCTCCCCAGAGAGGTCCGCCTGGCGCCGTCGTTATTTGTTTTTCAGCACCAGGCCAAGACCTTTTTATTTAAATGATACTTTAATTGTTAATTGTTGTTTTTATTTATTGGTTTTAAACTATTGCTGAGATGCTCCGAATTTTTAATGTGTTGTCTATCTTCTTTGTAAGCCACCCGGAGGCTTTCTGTGATGGGTGCGGCATAAAAATGCTATAATAAATAAATAAATACTCCATTAACATGGCAGATACATTGGTAGAACTCCTCCAACACTCCTCCCATGGAGCTATGAGAATGCTGTATTGCATTGGCTCTCCTCCTTCCTCTGTTGTGCTTATGTGCTCCAAGGCAGTGGTTGCAAGCAGCAGAACAGTATTTGAACCGCTGTCTGTAGGGACACCTAGAGACAAGGTAGTCCTAAAATTATTTCAAACTGTACCCCTGGGACAGAAGGTGCTAGACCGGAATTCTATGTGTGGTTATGTAAAGATATATGAGTGGGGAGGGGGATATTCTCATCCTTATGAATTCATTAACAATCTCAGCCTATGAGCAGTATGTGGGCAGTATCCTCCTTACAGTGCCTGTTCGGTGAGCACTTGCAGAGTTTCCAGGGATGCTGTGGCCCTGCTTGCTAACTTTAAGCCATTTTTGTATTTTAACTTGCCCTATCTAATTAGTTTTAAATCAAGCATAGAAAAAGCTACCACAATACAAAGTCATGTCTGGCATATAAATATTATAAATAAATAATACATAACCTGACCAAAACATTTACTCAAGTTAGTGGTTTTGAAACTAATTGTTCCTAGGAACCATGGGACTTATCTGTAATTTTCATAGGTGTTTTGCTGAGAAGATAGTTCTGCTCAATGCAAAACTTGTCCTTCTGTAGGCAAACCTCTTTTCACAAGAAAGTTGGATATTAACAAATAAGGAGGCTTGTAGATATGAAGGGAAGAGGAAAGATGCAGCTTTTTTTTCCAAACCTCCATGAAATGATCAGAGGATGAAGCAAAACAGCAGTGCCTCCACCACTGGTCTGGAGTCAACCACTATTGGCCGTGCCTTTTCCTGTTGGAAGAAGCAGCAACTATGCAGGTTCTAGACCACATTAGTTTTGTAAACTGCCCTGAAGGCTTTTAAAGTCAAAGACAGAGCAAATCTCTCTCTCTAAATATATGTTAAATCAGGGGTTAGTAAGATGAACCCTCAGGCACCTTTCTTGGTGCCTGCCAAGATGATAAATACCACCTCCCACTACTTCTTTTAATTAATACATTCTCTCACTGGCAGCCAGACTTACTGAGAAATAGATGTCTGTTGGTGCTGGAAAATGAATTCAAAGGAAGTTTTCTTTTGTTTTTGCTTGGTAAGTTGGAGCTTACGTAACTTCCACTTCTGCCTTGTACTCAATTTTTGAGGCAGGCAATTTGTCCTTTGTCACATCTCCCTTAAGCAGCCATTTTGTGTTTGTACCCAGGACAAGTTTCACAAATTGCCAGATGTTTCCATGGCCAGAAAAGGTTACCTATCCATGCCCTAAAGCATGCCCCCAGAATCTTCTGAAAAAATTCTGCAGCAGACATCAAGAAATGAAAAAAAAAAAAAAATGAGAGAAGAATCACCAGAGAGCAGGAAGCTTGAAATTGACTGGCTAAATAAGTAAATATCCCACCACTTTGGTAATATGCCATTTAAGTTAGCAAGCTAGGAAAATGTTCAGTATAATACTAGATTGCAACTTGTGGCAGGCAGGCAAAGGCACCATCAGATGGCTGTTCCTTATTCAGCTGGACTGTTCTGTTGCTGTTGTTCAACTTGGCTTTAAAGTATACTTTCAATAATGGATCTGTTACCGTTTATGAACATTGTGCTCTACCAGGGAATGGAGCCCATGCTACAATAGAACAATGGCATGTAGCAACACGTATCTTATGTTTGACTATCTGAAACATACTGCATGCAAAGCTTTGCACTCTGATGGAGGTAAAATAGACAATTTAAATGAATTAGATACATTTGTCCTATGGGGGAAATTGTCACTTTATTTACACAGCACAACTGGGGATTAGTTCACACCAGTTCTGTTGATACAATACCTATTTAAGTGTGCTACCATTGGAAAGAAAAAGTCCTTCAACAACATCTTTTTATTGGACCGCTTGTAAGAATGTGAGTTCAGAAATTTGTCAACCTCAACTGTGCATATGCTCTTGCAAATGAAAATTTGCTTATAATGCAGAACAGAGAAAATTTCACTGAACAGCAGAAAAGTGACTGCAATTACAAATCAAAAGGATTGTACTTATTTTTGAGTTAAGAGGATGATCCTTTATGTATGTGCATATACAGGCCACTCCCACGCTCATTTACTGAGAAGTGTGTTGCACTGAGTTCATCTATACCCAGATCAGTGTGCATCCTAAGCATTCTTAGAAATAGATCTCATTATACAGTGTTCAAATTATCATATTTGAGAAATGACCAAATCAATTCTTCATTTACACAGAAAACCCGTTAATTCGTGGAAGAGGCAGAGATTCACTTTACTGTAGTTTTACTTTACTTAGGGCTAGCATGCTAGTATTTCCATTAATATGAATCTACACATAAATATCTTTAAAATTTTAAATGTTTAAAATCAGGTTTAACCATAATTTTTCTTAAAATCATTTAGTTTGAACCACCCTGAGATTAGACAGGATGCTATTTACAATACTAACCTCACCAGATCAGTCATACAGGATCCCACCACCACGACCTCAGCCACTGCCATGTCGAGAACAGATTTAGCAGAGCAAGAGGCCACTTTCTCTAAACTTTAACCTGCTTGCGCTCTACCTCTAACTACTCTTTGCTCCCTTCCCAGAACCCGCTTTGCTTGCGGGGTCCTCCACCGATCTGACGGGCTCGCCACGTGAGGTGCCTGAGTGTTACTTTGCACGGTTCCCACACCGGAGCACGCCCACCTTTTCCACAAGGGAACGACCGAGCGCGGCTGTTATCATTAGCCCGTTTCGTTATAACCTTGCTGCGAAGCGCGGCACTACGCCTTGTTAAAAAATGTTATTATTCAGGCGTATGTTAGACACCTTGATCTCTACGGAAGCCCCGATTCTTACTCCTACTCTTGGCTTTCGAGGTGATCCTGGGAGCGCGCTTGCCAGTCTTGAGGATGCTCGGGGGCGCGCACGCTGCGTAAAGCCCGGAGGGGGCGGGTCGGCGCAGGCGCTCAGGGCGCGTGAGTAAGGCGGGTAGTCGGCGCTGCATTTTTTTTGTGGGTTTGTTGGTACTTCCTCGCCGTGTGTTCTGCAGGTAGTCGCAGTAGCAATGGCTAAGGGAGGGCTGCGAGCACAGTGCCCCTCCAGACGGGGCCGGCGACGGCCTAGGGATATCTCATGACGGGGGTGGGGGTAGTATAAGGGCTGGCTTGGTGGGGGTGCGTAGATAATATAGGCTATACGTCAAGCCTGGGTTCTTCTCCCCACCCCCCTTGGCTTAAGCTACTTCTGTTCGTGATTAGATTTGCTCTGCCTTTTTCAGGTGTATAATAATGGATTGTGTCCCGTGTTAGCCTTCTTCTGAGTAGCCTTATTGAAATCAATTGGACTGAGTTAGATTAAGATTGGATGCAACCCATTGGCTACATGGGGGGCTGTTTAAATCTACTTGGCTGTAGCCTTTCACCTGCAATATGAATATAATACTCCATGTAGTTTCGCATGCATGTAGACTGTGTAGATGTTTTAAGTGGCATCCAAGTACTGTTAATCAGTGATACATTATTGCTTGATTTGGTGTCACTTATGTTGAGTGAAATGCAGCTATGTCTGTCCACTAATAGGCCAATGGGACAGATACTGTCGATGGAATACATCTTCCATGCTGTCAGAATCTGTTCTGGGTGGTGAGACACCCTCTAGAGCAGGTTTGGAGATCGTGTGCAGAGTTTAGAGGGGGAATAGAAAATATAAGAACCACTGCATGAGCAGGCATTCTATTTATTGTGAGACAGTGGATGGAAGTGCCTTCTCATTGCTGTGGAAAGTTGTTCATGCTGGATTTTAGTCTGTCATATAGCTGTGAAAAGCACAGGAGTTTCCCCCCTTCTTCCAGAAAAAGAGTAGATACTGTAAACTACTACCACCATTTATATTATAATGGGATTCACGAGAACTACCACCAGTCAGAGTTAACAGTGCTGACCAGTGATCAGACTTGAGATAAGCCAACTTCATAAGAAGAGTATCCTACTGATAAAAAGTGCCTAGTGGCAGTTGGATTTCTTGAGAATGGGATAGGCAGCCTCTGGCCACCCAAATGCTTTGGTTTATAAATCCCTTCATCCCTAACCTGCATAGCTGATTATGAGGAATCATGGAAATTGTAGCCCTCTAGATTTTTTGGCCTACAAGTTGCATATCCCTACTTTAATGGTTGTGACTTGTGGTGTTCCCTTTCTAGAGGGTAGGGTGTTAGGTGCTCTTGAGTACATGGCTGTCACTAACCACCAATTGAATATCTTAGTCTTGCGTGTGTTCGAGAATTTGAATTTTGATTCTGCAGCCATATAACTTGCCTTGTTAAGGTTTGCCTTTTGATATGTGTCTGATGCTGCACATCCTCATGAGTTTAAATTCTACCTTTCTATTGTTGGGGATATTGTAAACTTTTTTCCTGTCTTTTGTTGACTTTTGATTGACAATACAACATTGATGATGCTTTGGGGAGGCAGGATTTTTCAAAGTATTTGTAGGAATATCCTTGAGTAGTACTTAGCTCACTGACTGTGTGATGGCTCACTGGGTACTAGAGACAGCCCATATTTAGTTGCTTCCAGTTAATTTTCAGTCTGCTTTTGTTTAATGCATATGCAAGACCACTGGGGAAGATTGTTTGAAGGTTCTGATGACACTAGATCTAACTTTCTCATCCAACCCAGGCTATGCACCCTTGCTAAGCTCTGTCTCATTTCAAGTCTGCTTTACAAAAGTTTTATGTTGTGTTTACCACAAAGTATTGTTTATAAGTGTTATATTTTGGGGCTGCATTTATAAATGACTTGAAATCAACACTTTCAGAATGTATTGAAGAAAACTAAACTAATTGTGACATTAATTAAAAGGGCACTGTCCAAATTCTGGTGCTGAAGTAAATACCTAGTTTGAACATCGCCCAGTAGTTGTGTATGGTTTTCTCACAAGGACTTGACTCTCAACCCATTCCTGGCAGTCCAGGCAAGCAGCAGAATCAGGAGATATATCAAACTAGTGATGGGCAGTGCTAATTTTGGTGCATTCTATGTCAGAACAGATGAGTGGATAAAATAATGCATAAAATAATTACATGTTTTATACTGATAAGTGATATACTTACTAAATGGTAGGAATGCATATAGCAATGTGACCATAAATGTAGAATAAGTATATGGATGGATGCTCATCCAAATCTCCTTTTTATTCTCTGCTAGCTTTGTTCCCATTTCCTTGGCCCCACTTCATGCAGCCTTTCTTTTAAGCTTTCGGCTTCCTTCATCTTTTCCTTGGGCATCTTTTCTTTGTCTCTGCCTCATCTTTGTCTATTTCACAGGCCTCTGTCACTTGAGTGTAAGAATGTATTGAAAAGGGATAGCTACTCTTTCATACACTCTCAATTATTTTTCTTGTAGAACCGACTACAACTTTCAGATTAATATGTCCCCTGAAATTGCCTTGAACAGAGTCTCGCCATCACTTTCTCCCTTGATTTCCAATGTGGTGAGAAATGGAAAAGTAGGATTAGATGCAACTAACTGTTTAAGGATTACAGATCTGAAATCTGGGTAAGCTTTCTCATTTAAATAATGTCCATGTGTTGATTTTTCCATGTCAGTAAGCACCTTTAATGTATTTCATTTTTCCGAAATGAAGTGATTGAAGAATTCTTTGACAACCCTTTGGAAAGCTTCAGCTATTGGTCAGCATAGAAAATAACTATGTTGTACAATAGCATTCTTTTGCATGAGTGGCTCTTGATTGATTTCAGTCTGTTTTATCGCCATAATATGGTGGCTTTTTTTAACCTTGTCTAGGTATATTACTTTAATTAAAATGTGTTTGACTGTTTTTACTCTGACTGAAGCAACTGGAGTAGAACTCTCTGAAACATTTCGTTTAAAGAGGCCACTGTTGAATGCTAGTTAATTACTGTACAAGTAATCTTCCAATGTTGAATATGTTCATTTACCTTTAATTGCTGTCAGAGATGTTCAGCCCTAGACAGAGAACTAGAATTGATTTGTTCAGATCTCTGTACATGGACTGATGTCAGCTGAGTAGGTCCTATTTCATATGCTGCACATTGAAGTGATATGACTTGATATATCACTCTCAACTCACCTATTAACACAGTTTTTAATTTGTCTTCTTGTGTGTCTCATCACTTATTGGCTTCATCATGTATTTAGATTGCTTATCAGCATACATGCTTCCCTGAAAAGCATATAAGCATAGTTGATTAAAAGCTAATAAGTTAAACAAGCATTCATATTACTGCTTTGGCTTGTAGCTAGATTCACTAAGGACTCAGCCTTTTCCTGGCCACATACAAAGGGTTGTAAGAATGAGTCTCAAACCTGAGTCTTGTTCTGGGGTGTTTTCAGTCCCGTTAAGGTACAGTCTTGCTGTACTACAGTTTTATTTGAATTGTGTAGGAATTCAGAATACAGGAATTGAAAGTAAAATTCTACAATCTTGCCTTAAGGGCATCATCAAGAATTATAGACTATGTTGGACAGAGAACAGTTTGAGGGGTGATTGCTATAATAGCATATATCAATTATGTGAAGTAATGCCACCAAGATTTGTGCATTCTCAGAGGTTGGCCAAGCCAAAAACTGTAGTCTTTTGGTACCATCAAGTACAGGGACCAAAGGGTCCCCAATCCCTTTGCCTTCAGAAAATGACATCCAACCTCCACTCATTTCCCCTGCCAATATTTGCTAGGAAACAACTTGATGTAAAAAGTGCACATTGTTGACAACCGCTTCTTGACATAGCAAATGCCTTTTGACTACAGCGGCTGATGTTTTCCCCCTGGTCCTTATGGGAAAGGACAGGCAGTATGGCTGCCCAAAGAACATGGGACCCTGTAAGGTAGAAGCATCGCAAGTTCACCTACTCTGCTTTTTCTGTTCTGAAGTAAAAAAGTCCGGTGGGAGCAGTTCCTTATTTGGCAATGCATCACTAAGACTTTTGGGCACCTTCACTGTATAACTGCCAAAAAATTCCAAGACTTTCTCCCAACTTTGGAGGTGGGGAGCTGGTGAGGATTGCTGCGTAAGTGCCCAGCTGCCCATCATAGTGAGGGGGAAGTCTTGCTGCTTCTCATACTCATTGAAGCAGGTTAGTGTGAGGTGGCAGGTACGGCAAGCATATTGTATTGTTGAAATCTGATTCTTCATCATGATAGAATTGCATCCTGGGCTTTTTTAGGATTTGTCATACAGTTGGGGAGACATTGGTTAAAATCTGCCATTGATGTGCATTTAATGTATTTTGGAACCCTCCTTAGATCCCGTGCTTCCATTTTTCTCCTCCCTAGACTTTGGGTACAGTGCAGCATACACTTACCTGCTGTAAAACTCCATAAAATTTAATTCTGAATAATTGCTAAATAGCCTTGTTGTTTATATCTAACAAATTATACAGCTTGAAAAAGTAATATTCATCTTTGCTTTGCCTAATTTCTCTAAAATTGAGAGAGTTTTATTTTTCCTGTCATGAAGTGTTAAGGGGAGGTTTTACCTGTTAAATTGCTGCTTCTCTGGCAGCTATGGAAGTCATACAAGCCATGTGAGAGGAACAGCAGGAAAGCATAATTTGGGTTTAACATTCAGTAAATTGGCATTTTGCAGGATAGCTTGTTTGGTCCCAAATTGGATAGGTGTGCAGAAGGGGTGTACATGGAGCAGTGCATGGTTTACATGCAAAAGGTCCTGAGCAAAGTCTCCGACATTTCTTGATGTCCTTCTCCTGGCGAAGATTCTGAAGAGATGCTGCTAGTAGAGCTATAGGGATTAAAGATCTGACTTGGGATACATCGATTTCTCGTGTTCCTTGGTGTTCCTCTTCTGCCTGGCCAGAATGCTAACAACAAACATAGGATGGTAGCTCTAACTAGGTACACCTCCTGGATGACCAATGAGCCATCAGTTTAACTTGTCAATGTGTTAGCCTCAGCTGCATGTCTGCAGAGGTACTAGTAGCAAATTTCCGAGGCTGCCACTGCTGTCAAGCACAACTGCCATGACTAGCTTCTCTGCCAATTTCTTCATTAATGGGTACAGTCTGACAGCTGACATTTCTGAGCTACAGAGAATAATGGAGCACAGCTCACACAACATAATAGGCACATTCTTAACTTCGGCATTTGCTCACATTATTATAACATGGGGTAGGTCTTATTTTTGCAGGGAAACTATCCTGCAGCTTTTAAAATTTAATATTTTATCCTGCTTTCTATTTAAGAATATCTAAGGTGGCTAACAAGACCCATAAACAAATCAATAAATGGTCAAACAACAAATCCATAAAATTAGTAAAAAATAAAACAGCAGCAGTAAGATCAAAAATAAGCAAAGTTGTCCATTCCCCAGGCTTAATGGATATTTAAATAACAGCATCTTGACTAGGTATTCAAAAATTAGCAAAGAGGGTGACCAGGCAGTGAATTCCAGTTCCTATGTGTTGCTGCAGAAAAGGCACTTTAATGGGTACTCTGTATTATAGTGGGACAAAGAGCAAGACCTTTCAAATGGAATCCCTGCAGGCAGAGGAGATGCTTCACTTATAGATTGAAAGTTAGAAACCAACACATTGATTTGGGCTTGAAACTGAATTTGGAGCCTGTGAATATTACTGGTGTTTTACGATTTGAAAGACAAGCTATGCTCCAGAACATCAGCTGTTCTTTATCAATTGAACTTTTCAATTTTATTAATCTACCAGATAACAAATATTCTCTGTGTGGATTGCAAACACCTTTCAGAAAAATATATAACCTCTTGTTCTCCCTGCAGAGGAGGGCAGGATGCACTCCAACAGAGTGAAGCTCAGGGAACCAAGGTTCAATTTAGATGCCAGGAAGTACTTCCTGACAGTTAGGACCCTGAGGGTATGGAATGGGCTTTGATAGGAGATGGAGGAGGTGGTTGAGGCCCCATCGCTGAGGGTGTTCACGGATAGGCTAGACATGCGCATGGTGGGCATGTCATGAGCGGAGCCAGCTGGTGCCGGGGGTCACACTAGATGGCCTGGGAGGCCCCTTCTGACTTGATCTGTTTCTATGTTGTGTGTTGTAGTAGTGTAATCTAACCTTGACCAAGGTGTTTGTCAATTTTCTGTCTTTTCAAGGAAAAAGATGGACCAAAAATACCAGCTAAACCAGGGCAAGTTATTCTGTCCATGGCTGTTACATGGGCCGCAGAAGCATGCCCAAGCAGCCAACTTGATCTTTCAGATAGAGGGCAACCTTACCTGAAACAGGGCCAAAACTTGGTTAACCCTAGAGCAGCTGATCTCCTTATTGGCATTACTTCTGCTGTTATTTAGCATAACGGCTGGGGTGCAATCACGTCCAAATATTAGTTTTGACATACTAACTAATGTTCATTTTAGAAAATGATTTTTTTGCCATAAATGTTTTGATGTGTATTAAAATTATGGAGACCTCAAGAAAGTTAGTGTTTCCACTCCAAACACCAATGGAAAGTTTTATTTTTGGGAAAACTACTGTTGTAGTATGTCCATATTATGACACACAGTATTGTAAAGTTGTGGATGTATTTCCTGTTAACTTTTAAGTTGTTGGTAGAGGGAAAGCAAGCAAGAGGCAGCTTTTGTCCTCCCGGCACTCTGCAGGATATGCTTCAGTATGTTTCAAGGAAAGAGTAGATCAGCATGGTATCGTGGTTAAAGTGCTGGATTGGACTGTGAAGACCCCAGTTCTAGTCTCACTCATCCATAAAAGTTCATTTAGTGACTTTAGGTCTGTCAGTAACTCTCAGCCTAATCTACCTCACATTGTTGTTTTGAAGGTAGAATGAGGAGTAATGTAAGCCCCTTTGGGTTCATTGTAATAGGAAGAAAGCAGGATGTAAATATAATGATAATCATACTATGTTTTGCTTAGAGAATACCAGCTTTGAAATCTCCTGTATAGCTTTATCAAAAAGAAGTAATTTGGAAAAATGCAACTGCAAATGTTGTCAGTTTTCATTTCTAGACCATTTAAATAAATAAAATTTAACAGCCAAGAAAAATACTTAGCATTTTTAAAGGATGAAATTATTATATCATTTACTTTTTTATAATGGAAGATATATTATTCTCCTACATTTATCATGTAATAAGCTAAAAGAAAAGATTATATTTTCAAAATCAAATATTTGGTATTCCATATTGTTTACAAAAAATAATGGAGCCATATGGCTAGTTATAACTTCAGACTGAGTTCTTTGAAAAAATAATCTGCTGCTGAAATCTTATGGAAATAATGTACAGTAAAGTCGATTATCATTGAAGACTGTCCCTATGGCATTGCAATTGTTACAGTGCATAATGAATCTCCTTTCTTGAGATGAAAACAATGAAAGATGGTGCAAAAGGTGAATTTATTCATGGCTTTGAATGGACAGTAGAAAAAAACTGAATCTAGTTTATGGTCGACTGTAAGGAAATGTATTCACAGGCCGTTGGTTGGTCCTTGGTATGTCTAGTGCTGTAACTATTGCATGCAGTGGGTGGATAGTAACTGTGTTATTTGGATTCTGAATGCACAGCCAAATCTTCCCTCCCTAACTACATCTTGGGGATATATGATAACTGTGTAGCACAAAGCAAAGAGATTGGGCATGGCCAAAGGCATCTGTGGCAGCACATAAGTTATTTTTAAATCTTCCCGATCAGCAGCTCTTCATAAAGATTCCTCAGACTGCTTCCTTTAAAAAGTTAAAGTTGTTATCCAGTATATGCAGAGAAACAGGAAAAATCTTGATTTTTATTATACAAGATATTAAAGACATGTGTATTTATTCATTTAAACTACAGGAAAAATAAAATAAGGTCAACAGCAACTCATAAGGCTTAATCATATAAAAAGTAGTTGGATAAAGGAATGAGAAAGGTGTAGGATGGCTTGTCGAGGCAGCTGAATTCTGCACATGCTTACTTGGAAGTAATCCCTCCTTGGTTAATTTTGAAGTAAAGGTGCCTTAGATAAGCTAAAAGTGAACAGCTGGAGAGCAATGTACTAGACTCGAGATGCATAAAATTTTCCTGTATCATGCTGATGTGTGCCTCAGGAGGAAGGACTTTCCATATAATATAAACAGAAAACTGGCAGTAATTGCATTTTTGCTTAGAGTAGTTTCTGGCCAACCACATTTATTGGTAAAATTGTACATCCCCAACACATCCCATATCTTGTCATGCCACTGACCCTGTTTTGTTATACCAGTGGCATCTGGCAGCAAATTGTGGTTAATCAAGCACTGTTCCTGAGCTGCTTCCTGTTCCTGTGATGTTCCGACTTGGATAATTAGGATTGTGATTGGGTTAAACAACCCCATGTTAACCCATGGCTTCTTAATGGGTTAAGCTTAATGCAATATTTGAGGGTTAATAACAACAACAACAAAAGCCCTCTGAACACAGCATGTGTTCTCAGAACATGTACTTTATTTAACCCTCAATTAATTTCTTGATACTGTTGCTAAGGTCACTGAACTCTTGAAGGGATTCCAGGTTCTTACTATGCAAGGTTTGGCGATGGAATACTGATATTTTAGTCAGTCCTTATGAACTTAGTGTGACCCTTTTAAAGTTTTTGTGAGCTGATCAAATGGACATTTTCTCCAGTGCATGTGAACCTTTTAAAAAGTTTCCCTTTTGGCAGTTTCTGTCAAACATGCAAACAGCAAAAGCAATTTGGGTGTTAACAGGGAAAGCTGCTGGTAGGAAAAACTAACTCTGGATCATTCCGTCTTGTTGTATTTGCACACAACATGCTGTGTTAACATTTTTTCCTAAAGCCACAGCCCCAACTTTTCTGATTCATGTTGGTGCTGAGCTCTTTGGAAGTAGTTGCTAGAAGATCACATATGCCATAGTACATGTATACTGAAGGACACCTCAGAACATGCTGGAAAGCATGAATAACTAGCTGTTTCAAAACCCTTTAATTTTTTTAATAGGCACAAATGAAATTACTCCTGCTCACCACAGTTTTTTATTTCTAGGGTACCTAACATGTACTAAGCACTTTATAATAAATACCATATATGCCAGTGCATAAGGTAGCTCACATATAAGATTAGGTAGATATTTTGGGCTATTTTTCTGGTGTTTGTCATATGTTGGGCTTATAAGATGATCCCCAAATTTTGCTTCACTATTTTAAGTTTCAAGGGACTCTTATACACTGGTATATATGGGTATTTGTCAGCCAGAAGCTTCTGGACTCTAGAAGCTTGACTTCATGTTGCTGTATAGTCATGTACTTCTCTGATTTGATGTGATACAAGCATATAAGCTCAGTTCTTTATCAACTGCACTGGTTGCTATCCAGGCCTGCTTCAAGGTGCTCACATTGATGCATAAAGCCCTAAATAGCTTAGGACCTGGATATCTCAAGGAACCCCTCCCTCTGTATACACCTACCCAGACCCTAAGATCATCAGCAGAGGTACTTCTCCAGGAGCCACCTTTAAAGGAAGTAAGGAAGATGGCTGTGAGGGGAAGACTCATTTTGTAGTGATGCCCCATTCATGGAACTAGTTTCTCAGGGAGGTGTGCCTGGCACTGACAATTTATACTGTTTTGCACCAGGTCACAACCTATTTATTCTCCTGTTATTTTAATTGTTGAATAGATGTTGTGACTTTATACTGGTTTTGTCATGATGATTGATTGCTGTGGATTATTATCATCTATTATCATTTTATTTACTTGTCTAATTGTTGCTTATTCTCCCTGTGTTTTTGTAATTATTATGGGTATATCATTGTTAATATGTGGAATGCTGTTTTGAATAATTGTAAACTGTTTTGAGAGTGAGGGCTGAGAATGGTCTATTAAAAAATTGAATAGAATAAATAAGGGGGTGGGCTTGCTGGGGTCAATTGGGGAGGACAGCCTGCACCAGTGTTGTGGATGAGCACAGGGGGGTGGGTGCCAAGGATGGGACTCTTGCGGGCAGCACTGTGTCTCTCCACAGACTGCCCAGAATGGCACGCTGCACCCCCAGCAAGGGTGGGGCAGGCACCAGACTTTGGACTAGGCCTGTGGCCGCTCACAAAGAATGAGCTCCCCTGGTGCCAGTAAGAAGTTTTGTAATGATTATTTTTTAAAAGCTTGTAAATGCAATTTATTTATTTATTTATTTATTAAAACATTTCTATGCCGCCCCTTGCCGAAGCCTCGGGGCGGCTCACAACACAAAATACAATACAATAAAATACAAAAATAACAATATAAAATTAACAATATAAAATAAATAACAATATAAAAGAAGTCGCCCTGGCCAGATAAATTAGCAAATATTGTTAACAATTAAAATGACGCTTAAATAAAAAGGTCTTCGCCTGGCGCCGAAAAACAAATAACGACGGCGCCAGGCGGACCTCTCTGGGGAGCACATTCCATAACTTAGGCGCCACCACTGAGAAAGCCCTCCTCCGAGTAACCATCCTCCTAATTTCCTTCACGGAGGGTTCCCGGAGAAGGGCCTCTCCCGCAGATCTCAAGGGGCGGCCTGGCATATATGGATGTAATTGTCTTTATTAACTATCCCTTTTTAAAACGATGAATATAATATTCATAATTTTTTAAAACCTGGCATATAAAATGATTCCCGATTTTTGCCTTGCTATTTCTGGCTTCAAGGATTGTCTTATATGCTGACATATAAGGTAATAATTGACACCAAATCTCTGCCTTTAGGCTTGCATGCAAGATTGCTTGGCTGTTTAATTTAGAAGACAAAAAAGTAGTTCTTCACTTTCTGTTACCTTCTGTGGTGCCTTCCAAATGCAGTCAGTGTCATCCCATTTCATGAATGCATTGTTGATTATTGTCAGAATCTGATACTGTGTGTACTGCTATTCATAAATGGCATCTTTTCACTTTAGCTGCACATCCCTGACTCTTGGGCCCAGCTGCGATCGCTTTAAGTTGCATATTCCATATGCCGGAGAAACATTGAAATGTAAGTGTCCAAACCTTAACATTATCTGAGGCCTTTTTCTGGATGTCTTAAGTTCTAAGGCTAGGCTGGCTGTGACAGAGGACAGGGGCCTTTCTTTTTTATTGTTGAATAGCAGAATACCCTCATCAGGGAAAGCTGCCCGATAGTAAGCAAAGACCTTTTTTTGTCCTGGGGTCTTTTTATGCTCCTAAGTTTTTGTTATTGTGGCTCCTGATCACTCTCTTCTTTTAGTAATGTTTTTATTGTTTATATGCCAATTGTTCAAAAGATATAATGTTCCCTGCAAGTTGTAAAACTGAAGGGTGGGGGTAGCAAATGCTTTAACTAAACAAGACAGCAATGCATTTCAGCCTTGTGGCTTTCCTGGTAACACTAAGCCAGGGGTCCTCAAACTAAGGCCCGCAGGCCAGATCCAGCCCGCCATCCCCATTTAACTGGCCCACCCCACAGGTCTGGCACTCACTGGGCACGCAGCTTGCTCACGAGGAGGTCGTTTTGGATTAGCTCAGAGAGAATGATCTCCTTCCAAGCAAGCCGGTGCCTCGCAACCCAGTGCCTTACCCCACGAGCCACTCCGTCCCCGCCTCGCATGCGCGCTCTGCCCCCTCACTGGCCCGCTGGCACCTGTCAACTGGCCCCCATTAGAAAAAGTTTGAGGACCTCTGCCCTAAGCTATAAGAAACTGCATACAGGTGAGTGCATATTCCATGCAGAAGTGTGCTCAGAGGTGGACTGCTGGAAGAGGCAGATGCAGACCTCTGTGCTTGGTTCAGAAACACAGCAGGCTGCTTCAGGAGTGGCAGAGCTCTGTGCCAGCCTGCAAAAAAGTTAGCCATTTTTAAAGCAGATTAGTAATGTCTCTGGAATTTTTTTTACAAAGCCAGTGTGTTTGCCACATATCTATTCACATCTTAAAGTAAACATTATGTTGTGCTTCTTTGCCAATTGATTACTCAGTGCTGTTCAGGTGTATTAAATTATTATAATCATTATGTACTGTATTTTTCGCTCTATAAGACGTGCCTGACCATAAGACGCACCTAGTTTTTAGAGGAGGAAAACAAGAAAAAAAATATTCTGAATCAAATGGGCACATAATCAGAGGCACATTCCCCATCACTTCCCCATGGGCTGCACATATGACAGACGGGCTGCACACACATATTCGCTCTATAAGACGCACAGACATTTCCCCTTACTTTTGAGGGGGGGAAAAGTGCGTCTTATAGAGCAAAAAATACGGTACTTCTGGCTTAATAAATTCTCATGTACTTTATTTTTGTGGATTACCCCTTCTGTATATCTCACTCCTTTACTATCAAGTAACACTTTCTGGCACTTCGTAGCTGGCTGTATGGACAGCCCTCAAAAGCCACTGCCTGGACTAAGAAAAACCTAGCTTGAGCAGAGGGGCTTGAATAGCACTTCCATGGAGACCATGAAAATTGGATGAGGGAAGGAAGTTATTCTAAGACCCATGCTGCCCTTTCATGTGTCCCTTTTAAAGTGTGAGGACTAACCTCATTTACAACTGAAATGATCTAATTTTCTGTTGGTAAAGGGTGAGGGTAGTTGATCTTACAATTATCTTCCTGCTTCTGCTTGTATTTCATCTCACAAGAACAGCAGCTGAGGGTTTTAAAAAATCTGCTGGATTTCCTGCCTGCACAGGAAACACAGTAATTGGTTTTACAGGATGTGTACCCAATGCCTCTATTCTTTAAAGTCCTGGAAGGGGAAGGAATTGGGTTTGGGGAATAGGCCTTCTTAGCCGCAGGCTAAAGGGAAGCAAAAGCAGCAGGCTCAGTTGCTTCCTTCAGCCTAACTGGCAAGCCCAAGCAACTGAAGGCTTGCACCTGCATGTTATGCTCTGCCATGTCACCCTCAGTCTCTGGTGGCTGGTGGTGTGTGGGTGTGAGAGAAATCCATGTAATTGCTGCATACTTCACTTTGCCCCTTTTCCTCCCAGGAGCATCCTTGCCCTCTCTCTGGTCACTTTGAGGCCCATTTTAGTACAGGAATTTGTTATCTCTTTCTGGATGCATTTTGTGGGCAATTTTCTTTTGATGGGTGAAGCTTTTCTTACAACAGCATAACCAATTGCACGCCTGACCTTCTGTATAAAAAGTGCATTGGCAAATTGCAAAGACTGCATTATTCATCCATGCAGACAGACATCTCTGTTATGCTCACAATAAATTAAGAAAGCTTTTTGAAGTCAGTGGGAGAAAGCAAGTGGGAAGTGGTCAGTGAATCACCCCCTAAGTTGCAATCCTAACCTATTAAATCAGTGGTGGAAACATCTAATTCAGTGCACTTAAGATGGCTTCTTACATGATGTGGTAGAATTTGGTTTTGTGGGTTACCACTTCTATAGTTCATTCAGTTGCCTATATGTGATTTGCTATATTACATGGAGATCTTTGAATCTGTTAACTGTGCAAGTCAGATGTTCTTATGGAAGAAGAATGGCACCAGGAAACAAAAATATGCTAACATAGCTTTTATGTCTTCTTGAACTACATGTGTTAGCAATAATTTTATGTTAAAAATGGCCAAATGTGCTAATAATTTCTGCAAGAAGGTAATATTCAGAAGTAATGCCTATGCTGAGCTCTGATAGTAGCCGGAGAATGGATTCTGGCATATCTGCAGTGGTTTATCTACAAGAGACATGCCACTCATTTAGTCCAAACCCCATCTCCAAGATAGGATATGAATATGCTTATGGTAAACTAGTGGACCATGCATGAAGCAGTCCTTTATCAAAGAGGTTTAATAAAATTTGTTCAAATACTGATCAAATACCTCAAATAAATTGATCCAAGCCTTCTATTAATAGGCAGGGCAATCCTTGATCATTTATGACAGCTGTTGGTGACCTCTTTGGGTTGTACCTATGCATGGTGGTCTCATTTAAAAATCTAACATTTACTTCCCAAAGAAGGCTTCCCTACTCTCAAGGTTATCTTTTGGCGCATCTTTCTGTTCTTAGGCATTCTAGATTGTAGATTCCTGTTATTGTGAGATTTTTTGAAAATGTGTTGATTTTATTGTTTTTAACATGTATTATTGTGTAAGTTGCCTGAGAACTCTTCGCTACAGGACAGCATTTAGCATGATAATAAATAATTACATGATTTAATTTATAGGATTGAATTTTTGACTTGTCAGCAAAAGGAAATTAAATAGCAGCAGTCAGCATGCATTTTATATTGAGTAAAAGCTACTTGTTCTTAAAATGAACCATTTTATAAGAGTCCCTTGTTGAACATTGAGCTTACCCACCCTGCATCCTTGAGTTAGAGCTTTTTGCTAACTGCATGATATTTTTATTCTTGGGTGACTGAGAGCCACTTGTCCCTCAAAGAGTTGGATGTCAACCACTGGGGAGTACTACATGATATCCAAAAAGTTGCTTTATGAACAGTAATTGATACTCTTAATAACTGTTGTCACAATAGATTTTGCATTGTTTGAAACAAGTAAGTAGGATTGCTCTGCAGTAGCAGCAAATCTATATTTTATTTATTATTTATTTCATTTCGGTAGTGCCCAATAGTTGAAGCTCTCTGGGCAATGAGCAACAATAATAAATACAAGATAATAAAATGCAATATAGAGTAAAATCATAAAATTGGTAAAATATTAAATAAAAATGTATTTTATTAAAATAAAACTGCATTTAAAAAACATTTTTACAATTAAACAGCTGAATCGGACCATATTGCTAAGTCTGCAGAAAAACAGCTGTCAGTATCCCACCACCTTCCCCATGTGCTATTTGGAGTTGAGAAAAGTCTCAGCCAAGAGGATGGGCTTAACTTAGTGCTGAAAAGATAATAAAATTCATGCCAGGCAGGCCTTGGTGGGGATATTGTTCTGTAAATTGGGGGCTACCACAGGAAAGGCCATCCTCATTATTACCACCAGCCAAAACTCCCTTGGTGGTGGCATTCTGAGTCGGGCCTCTGATAATGCGTGCAGTGGGTGTGTGGTATTTTCTGACTGGAAAAGGCCACATGCTCTTATTTAGAACAAATGCAATCTAACTTTGAGGGAGAAAATATCTTCTGTAGCTTTAGAGAAGGAGAAACATTGTTAGAATTACAGTCTTAGTATTGTACTTCTAGCAACTTAAAACACTTACATCTTAATTTAAGGTTTCTTATATGTAAGAGGTCAGATTGTATCTTCAGAAAACATGGATTTTTAAAGGTCTCAAACTGAAGGACCATTTAAAAGACCATTTGAAAAGTTCTTTAAATACATTGTATGAAAACAAAAGGGTACAAAAGAGTAGACCTGCTTAACATAGAACCTTGTCCAAACAAGTTTTTCAAGAACTGCAGAAATCTCATGTATAAATGAATGTATAAAATGTGAAATCCATATGAACTAGGAGAGAGGTTAACACATTAGCATTGAGTCCAGCTATTTAAACAGACTTAACTGCAGTATGCTTAACTGTGCTTATTGGGGGTGGGGCGGGGGGGGAGAATTTTAAGGCCCTCTTTGCAGAGAGCAACTGTGTTAAGAACAGGATTTCTGCAAAGAGAAGCAGTAGTCTTAGTAAATAATTTATCCTGTGGTTTACAATACTCAATTCTATATAATGCTGTAACAGTTATTATGGGCACCAGGACAAACACACTGCATATGCCTGCAAATTCTGCAAGAGGGAAATGTAACCAGAAGGCCCTCTATACTGCATGTCCCCTAAAACAGCTTTTCAGTGTTTATCTTTTTAAAAGCTAGGGTTCTGTTTCTAATTAATTTTGGTATAGACCAATCATTAGGGAATTAGTTGGGAGCCAAATAAATCTGGGTTCCTCAGGAGGAAAACTCACTACTATAAAAAGAAAATGAAAAGCCAGGAGTAACAAGAGTTGCCTGCCACTTACATGATGACTAAAAAGTTTAATAATTGGTGAAGTTTTGTATTAAAATTACAGTGTATCTCTTGAATCTAAGATTACTGGTTGTGTGAAATTGAGATTAGTGCTTCATTCTTTATTAAATGTTTTCATGGTTATTGCGTTGTGAAAAGGATGAAAGATTGAGGTGGACGTATTTTAATTTTCCATTTATGGTATATAAACTTATGAGAAGCATACTTTAGGGCATGAATCTTTTCTGTTTGTGAAATCCTTTGCATGTGTGATTTAGAATAAACAAACTTGAATTCAGAGGGAGTCACTTTTGAGGAAACACAGAAAGATGGAGAAATATGCTCTCCTTTCCTTCCTTCTCCAACCAACCAGTTTTATTAAGTCTCTGCAACATATTCCAATTTCTAATTTTCAAGAATTTTACTGCATTGCTAAATGTATGTGAGTCACAAGATGGCACAGCATTTTGACTGGCGAGGCAGAACTTAACATGTCAAATATTACAATGCAAGTCATATAAAGAATGCAAGAAGAATTTACATAATTTTATTTTGTAGAACATTGCTTTAAGTTCAGTGAAAAGAAGAAATTAGTGCAATATCTTGCATGGGAATAAATATGAATAGCACTGGCACCATATTAGTACAGTGGATATTTGGACTTGGACTGACCAGGGTTCAATTCCCTGTTCATCGCTTGAATTGTCTAGATGACCTTTAATTAGTTGCTTTCTAACCTAACACGGGCTAATCCTTCTGTTGGTTGCTATGAGTTTTTTTGGATTAAGAATGGATGCAAATACACTGAATAAAATATCAAAACAATTAGAAAGCATGAGCTGGGATTTGGCCCATGATAATCTATGTCATGCCCTTATAATATGGTGCAAACACTGAACATATTCCTCAGTGTTGTGCATATAATAATTTCCTTATATTCATCATGCTTGCTTACAAATCCATGATACTGAAAGGAGCAAGAAGCCTTTTGAGTGAAAGCCACACAAAATAAAAATATCATATGTGGTAAGCTGGAGAGAATAAAAGATTGAAAGCTATAAATGTAATGCAGCTTTGAATAAGTAGCAAATAAAAAGGGCTAATATTTTCAGTGTTATAAATTATAGCATAAAACAGATTTGTGGCTTGGGGAAATGTCTGTTAATGGGCGAAAGACATTCATAATGGCCACAAGTGGAAACTTTTACTGTTAAGACGGCAGCATACAGGAACACCAAACATCCTGTTGCTAGATGTGTGGCTCTTATCTTTCATGAGCAGAATAATTCTATAAAGAAAGGCCACAGAATGTCATAACGAAAAAAATGAATTGTCCATAATTTTGTCTTCTGAGGATGGTGCTGAACATAAGCTGAGTGCCTACTTCCTTTGTGGCTTGTGCTACATCCTTTTAGCAAGAATTGAGTTTTATTTTAATGTTAAAAAATAGTTTTTTGCAGATCTCTAGTCACAAACAGCTGCCATGCTATAAATCCAGGTAGTTTATTCTGATGCTTGAATTGGCTATTGCATAGTGCATGGGTCCTCAAACTATGGCCCACAGGCCGAATCCGGCCCGCCATGCCCATTTATCTAGCCCGACATAGAGGTTTTGGACTCGCTGCACACACACGCGTGTGCACGGCAAGGCGCCAGCTTGCTCATAAGGAGATTGTTTTGGACTTGCTTGGAGAAAATGATCTCTGTGCATGTGTACCCCTGCCTGAACACACGTGCGCACGTGCCCCCCGGCCCATGCCCCCTGCCCACACCACCCTGGCGGTCTGTGCCCATCACCAGCACCTTTCAACTGGCCCCCTGTTCAAAAAGTTTAAGGACCCCCGGCATAGTGTGTCTGTTTCTACGTAATATTTGTAAATCCCCTTTTCACCCAGATGAAGGGATTGGGAAAACCTAATTTGCAATTTTTAGAATTGATTTGTAGCAACACAGTACTTTAATTGATTTGTAGGTGATTACTAGTTAATGTTTTTCCAAAGCGGTTTAAAACTTTGTTGGCGTTCAGGTGTGCACAAAAACTGTCAAATTGCCACTTCTGTGCCACATAGATTTGTAGTTTACTTTTGTTGTTTATCTTCTTGAAGCCCATCAAATATTAATTTTACTAAAACAACTAAGAGTCTCGGGGAATCTTGAAGATTAACAAATGTATTTTGGCATTAGCTTTTGTGGGCACTGCTCAAGAAGAAGCGTGTCTGTGAAAGCTTATGCCAGAATAAATTTGTTAGACTTAAAGGTGGCACATGACGATTGGTTTTTGCTGCAGCAAACTACCAGGGCTACCACTGTGTTATTTTTGCCAAATATGTATCAACTATCCTTACAAGCCTATGAAGTAAGAAAGTGAAGCCTAAGGTTAAGGGTGATTTAGTTTAATGTATAATTTGCTTGTGGCCCACTTTTCTTTTAAAGCAACTTGTGATAGAAAATACAGTAGCAACAATAAACAATTAAATGTCTTACTCTTACACAGTACCCATGGCTACTGAAACAAGAAGGGGAAATTTAAAAATAAATAAAACCAAAATGGCATTGAGAACTTCTATGTAGTTCCAAAATGGTCAACATTACCTGCCTCCTAGACCAACTGCTGTTCCCAAATGGTCTCCAAAGACAGTCTTGTAGCAGTCTTATAATTAGGTGTGTATATCATATTAAATTACATCACAGGATCATATGCATTTTATTTTAGAGCCATATTTTAATGGGCTAAATTGAATTGAATTGAGATTTGGGAGACATTTTGCAAAGGCGCAGAGTATTTATATAAAAGTTCATTGGAAAGAAAGCCTAGTTTTGTCTAATACGAGCAAACCACTGCAAGTTTCAGATTCATGTGTTTCTCCTCATGTCCTGTGGCATAGCTATAAGGATCCATTTGGAAGTTTTTGCTTCCATTTTACATTGGCCAGAATGTGTTGTATCAACCCAAAAAGCTTGGGCAATAATTCATTGAAACAAGCCAACACGATTTGAGGCAAGGCTGTACAGCTTCTTTTAGGCAGAGCTGAATTTTATTTCTAAAAAGCTTTTGGATACAGTGCTTCAGTGTTGGATGGGGCCAAAATTGCCAGCATATTTTAGTTTAAAGTTCCTATTGCCAGAAATGAAGCCTAAAGAGACATTTTTCCCAATTGCTTTTAGAACAGGGAAAATAGTGCACAGAAGGAAGGAAGTAACCCAGCAATTCATGGTTAGAAGAAAAGGGTTCAGCTAGGGGAAAGATTTGTGGCTGTCTGGATGACCAGATTTGTCCACCTGATTTAGGGTTCACATAAAAGGCTAAACTGGGTAATGTGAAATAGAAGCAGAAGCTTTTGGACTAATTATGGTCATGCTGGAGGAGGAGGGTTGAGAGAACACATCAGCTCAAGTCCCTCTGATAGTTCTTGTCCAGATACAGTGGGCATATATTGACATTATTTCCTATAGTGACAGTTAAGGAACTTTCCATACTTTTTTGCTTGTTTTAGGGGATATAATTTTTAATGCACACTATCCAGAATTACCACCGGACTTCATCTTTGGAGAAGATGCTGAATTCCTGCCTGATCCTTCGGCCTTACATGTAAGTACATTGATGTTTCTGTGCACTATTCACAGGCATGACCTAGAGCATGGGTCCTCAAACTAAGACCCGCGAGCCAGATCTGGCCCGCCATGTCCATTTAACTGGCCCGCCCCAGAGGTTTTGCACTTGCTGTGCATGCGCCCGGCAGCGGCTTGCTCACAAGGAGCTTGTTTTGGACTCGCTCAGAGAAAACAATCTCCTTGCGAGCAAGCCAGCAAGCCGGCACTTCGCCCCACACCCCACCGTCCCCGCCTTGTATGTGCGCGCATGCACGTGCGCCCCACCCCCTCACCAGCCCACGCCCCCCTGCTGGCACTGCCTTGGCAGCCCGCGCCCACTGCTAGCCCCCTGTTGAAAAAGTTTGAGGACCCCTGGCCTAGAGCCTCTGGAATGACGTGCATTGACCCATATGTGTGGACTTTTTAGAAAGTGTGCAAAGCTTGCCTATTCAACAGGTATTGTGGTGGTGGGACTGAGCTGATTATTTATTCTAATTGCTAATCCATACTCTGTTGAATTTTAATGTAGTGAATATTTTAACTCTAAATTAATAGTAATATGATTGGATGGGTTTTGTTCTTACTAACCATCTTGACTTTTTTCTTCCAGAAGTAGGTTAAAAGACACTAAACAAAAAATAAAAGATAGGCTGTAAAAAAATGCAAACCTTGCAAAAATTTTCATCTTTGAGTGTATATAGGTTATTTTACACTCTAATGTAAATATATATATCATTGCAATATCTGGAGATATTCCTACAAGGATGGAGATAATCCTCCCCATCCCAAGATTAAATGTTGTGCAATACCTTTTTTGGAATTAATTGTAATGTTGCTGTACCTTGTGTCTTCTCCTAACACAAGAGTGTGGACATGAGATACAGCCACTGAGATAGCAGGAAGTGAAAGATTCTGTGTTACTCCTTGAATTTCTGGCTTTCTTTTTTAAATGAAATTCTCTCATGAAAACAAAGGTAGAAAGTAAATTGCTCTGCTAAAATGAAGTCTCCTGTAGCTTTTCTGTACTCTGGTTAATGAATGAAATCTCTGGCATTAATGAGAAGCTTAAGACATTTTAATTTTTCCAATAAAAGTAAATTTTATTGTAAATGCTGTTCAATAACTTTAAGCATATCTTAGGCTAGGTCCTTTTCTGTTTTGATCCCCTTCCCTCTGGTGTATCCTTTAGATTTAGATAAATCTTTTGCAGTGGGCCTAATTCTGGCTTGCTCGTTGTGTTAAAGAGCCATTATACAGACTTTAGCAGGATTTATTTGGTATCCTGTATTAATACCTTGAAGCCTGGAAACTAACTGAGAGTATACTCTGGTCTCCATGTTAAATATTCATGCCCAAAGTTGGACCATGGAAGAGAGGATTGAGGAGTCAGGTATCTTAGATAATGCTTTGTTAATTACTAGCATGATAGTATTGTTGCTGAAACCCTCAGGCAAAGCTTAAACTACATTGTGCAAAGAAAAAAATAAACAATCCCTGCAGGAGGAGCTGTTTTGTTGCACCATGCGTTTTTGGCAGGAAGCAGGAATACTATGACCCATAACAATATATATGAGATACTGCTGTGTAGGAGAAAGGAGGACACAATATTATGCTTAGGAAAGGGCCATTTTACAGCTCTTCTGTCATAGTTTTAGTTCAATTATGTTCAGGGAGCCTCATTGTTAGAAATAGTCTGCCCTGCTCTTGTTGTTATGATGATCTAATTCCTGATGAATGGGCAATATGACCTCTTTTTGTGTTTAAGTTATGAAAATACAAAGCAGAGTATACTACTTTTCTTTAGAAGTCTTCTTTATTCCTTCAGTATTTTCCTAAATCATGGTTTTGCAAGCACTGTTTGACTGCCAATGGCTTTGCATCAAGTTATGTATCCATCTCTATAAGCCCTTGGTGGTCTAGTTAAATTTAAGCTTAGACAGGTAGTTTGCTAAGCCTGATTTCCCCCTTCCTTAACTCCTGTTGTAGCAAAACTATTCAAATTTCATTGCAAATATTGCATTTATTTTGGTAAAACTGATGTACTTTAAAAAATTGATATTGCCAAGCCATTATGTGGCATTATCAGACAGCACCATCCAACTCCGGGACTGCTCAGTTAAATGCAAGGGAAATTGCCTAGGGCAGCCTTCCCTCACCTCATGTTCTCTATATGTGTTTGACTGTGACTCCAGCATGGTCCCAATCAACCACTGTTAGCTGGGAGTTATAATCAAAGACCAAGAAATCCTGTATCTGTTGAACTGAGTTTCACACTGTAAGAAAGATGGGATATATAAGTTAGGGAAGTTTCTATTGGTACTTACGTTGAAGGACATGATTGTACCTTCTGGTATGGTTGGAACATAGCAGGACACACATTTGACAGGAACCAGGAGCAGTGAGAGACAACAGCTGTATAAAGCCCCACTTTGTGAGGGACTAACAACTGGCATTTCTGGCAGCCGTTTTCAGGGCAGAGTTCTTGCCTCTGAGGCCTGCTGTGGCCAAAGATTCAAATGCAGGGTAGCAGTTAGAACATGAGGACTAAAAGCAACTTGTTTGTACGTTTGACCCTCCCTAGCAACGTTGTTCTATTCTACTGCATCTTCCCTTCTATAATAAAATGTGACCGTGTGTGTTGGTCCATCAAAATCATTGGTTCAAGGCCATGAAACCTAGCCATTTCAAAGTTAGTATGTGTACTAACTGTACGCATGTTGGAATGTGCGCCTTGGAGGTTTTTTTGACTACCTGTCTATGCTTGCTCTTTTGCAATGGTATAGTGTCCCTCAAAGGAATGGAGGGAGCAGCTCTGTACTGCAAGGGTATAAGGGTGACAAGGGCCATGTCCTGGTGGTGCTAGTGCTTATGACTTCAGGCAGGCACAGGCGTATAACTTGTTCAAAGGCTTGATTGCAGTGAACCAAGGAATTTTCCAACCTATGCAAAACTGGGTCTTTGATACTTTTGAATATAATATAAACTGTCTGGAAATCTTAGATTGAGCATAAATACTCCAAATAAATACGGTGAACACTTTGAGACTTCATAATGTATTAGAGCACTGGGCAGTGTCTAACCAAGTGAATTCCAGTGCACTAAGGGTTGTGCCATAATATTCCTGTTGTTGTTTGAACTGCTATAAGATTCCCTTCTGGGATATAATGGAGTTGCTTCCATATATCAAGGTTGCTGACTTCTTAGTAAATGGACCATAATAAATGTAAATAGTTAGCACAAATGGAAATGTAAACTGTTCCTTTTCATGTCAATATTCTATGGCTATGACTACTAGCCTAGATATCTGGAGACATGATGGACAATTCCATGAAACTATGCCACGGCAATAAAAAAAAGCAAGGTTTGTGTCAGAAAATATTAGGGAAAGAGTTGAAAATAAAATGAGTAGTACAATTTTTATATAAATTCTAGTGTAGCTGTATTTGCAGTACTGTGTACAATTCTGATCATATCCTCTCAAAATGCTGTCCTAAACTGCAGTCATATCTGGTCTTTCCCAATCTAGTGCCTTTTGGATGCATTGGACTACAATTTCTATAATTTTTACATTTGACAGTCTTAAAGGTATACCTATGATAGGATCAAGACCTGTTCTATAAACAGAAGGGATACTTTAATTTGCAGAAATGAATTGGATCCAGCAGAGGCTTCCACAGTCCTAACTTGATGCTCCTACAACTGGAAGTGAGGCAGTTTTCAGCAGTGTATCCTTGTTTCTGCAGCCCCAGTTCTATTATCTTCACCATTCCAGATGGTCCTCCAACCTTCTGGTTCAGTTGTTGGGGACATGGGGGAGTTGGCGGGAGAAAGGATTAGCAAAAATTGTCTCTCCCTTTCTGCTAGTTCAGAGAATTCTGATCTGCTCAATTTTAAATTTAACTAAAGTATCTTAAATATACACCTAAAAATAAATGTTGTGACCAGACCCTCATACTTTCTGGGAGGTGGATACAGTGGAAATAACCGAAATGCCTGCAGTTTAAGCACTTTATTAATTCTTCCATTCTCTGTGTATTTACCAGATTATCAAATTTAATTTTTTGCTTTTCAAGTGTGGAGTTGGTATTAACAGACTGATTAGCACAGAGTAAGTACTGTAGGCTCCTGAAAGAGTTGGCAACAAAAGTGAGATGGTCACTATAAGAAATCCATACTGGATTCAAGATGGGAATAGTGACAGCAAAATTGTCTTGTATAATAGTTTTTTATTTATCTAGGCAAGGTCATATCTAGCCATTCCAGTCTAATCAAAACTGCAAATACCCAGTGATTTATAATGGTAGTGTACTTAAGTAGGCATTTGCCAACCCTGGAGGAATAATTCCATGAAAAGCTTAATATATAGATTTAAGAACTAGAATTTCATAACTTTTTAAAAAGGCTGCTGTTCTTGAACAGATTAATAGCTGAACACCATCTTGATTGGTCCACCGATTCCATATTGCCCCTTTTATACATGTAGCAACTCTGGCTAAGAGTTGTCACTACCAATTTTGACTACTGTTGCCACCTAGAAATCTTACTGCAACATCTTTATGGCTTTGTAATGTCATATTGGCACTCTGTATCTGTAAAGTCTTCAATGAAGCAGTATCCTGGGCTTTAAGCCAGAGACAAGGTCCCATTTGGCTGCTGAAATCCTGGCTGACTAGGTCGATTTCATGCTGCTGAAATCACTTAAAAGCTGGCTTCCCTGGTTAAGTTCCCTTTTGCTGAAATCACAGATGCTGGCTTCATAAATCAGTTTTGGTCATAGCTGTTGCATTAATACCATCTGGGTCTGTACCACCCAAAGCTAGCCCACCCTCTCCTTGCACCTTGCTGTTGTCAGGAGAAGCACTCACTTGTCTAGGTTAGAACAAACTGTGGAATCCTCCTGGCTAACTCAGAGGGATGAAGTCATGGAACATTCTGTAGCTCCTCCATCTTTTTTTGCCCAGTGTCATCTAAATGTGGTCATTTAGATTCCGTGCCTCACAACAGCATAAAATCAATTGCCACCATTTTTGAAATAGAATTTTTTTCCTTCAGCTGCTAGGTCCAGTTTCAATATGCCTCCAATTATTTCAGCTACTGGAATGGGTGCATGGACCCAGGAGGAGATCCCTTTAAAATTCAATCCTGTTTTCAGGAAGCTATTGTATAAATTGTAACTCCTACTTTGCACCCCCCCCCCCCCCCCCGTGCTTTTTGTATGGCTTGAGTGCATATCAATTCAATTTGATTTTGGTCAGAACTCTAGCCACATAGCATAGCCCTTCCTGATCAATTGTTTGGAAGAATTGCGTCCAAGACTCCTTGCTATGATCCTTCTTTAGTACAACCTTAGTTGCTCACAATTTTCAGGATATTTGGTCAAGCTGTGGTCTTTTGGAAAATGGCACAAACATGGTTATATAAAGTGAACTAAACAGTATAAACTGGAATTAATGTGTTTTGAGCTCTAAGCACTGTCCTTTTCCCACCTCCTTAGTTGGATTGTTTATCTCAGGATTAGCTTGCATATACAAGCTCTTCTTTGTACAAACCACCTCAGAATTCTTCCTTCCTCCTCACTCTTCCAGCTCTCACCCCAATCTTTTCTTTTTTCCATGCACTTACATTCAGTTGTACTTAATCTCATGCTCTTGACTTCTCACTCACCAGCTCAGACCAGATCAACCTGGCCCATTCATACTTGCTAAACCTAGCTCGGACACAGGCACTGAGAGAACTAAGCTAATTTTTGCACTGTCTGGTTTTCTTTGCATGTACTGAGGGTGTCTTGCACTTTGTTTTGATTTACAGAAGTTCTAGCAAATTAATTTCCCAGGTTAATGAGTGTACATTTAAAATTTTTAAATAAATTCCCATTCTTCAAAAAACCAGTGTGAGTCACTGGGCTCTTCTTATGAGTTCCCCTATTGCCAAAGTCAAAAGTCCCCTTAGCAAATTGTACCTTCAGAACATGGGCAAATTTGCACACGTGTCTAGAAGAGCACATTTGGTAAAGTTGGTTGATTTTAAAATGCTTCAGAATAAAATATGTTACATTTTTAATGAAGCTTTCATAGTGTGTCACTGTAAATAAGTCAAATCTCTCTCTTGCTTGCATATTGAACTTATGTCATTTTTGTGATTAATCACTGAAGAAAGGCTCTGCATAAATTTCATCTTATTAACTGCTATCAAGGGCTTGATGTCTTGTGTTTCCTGACATTTATTTTCCTTGACAATTATTGCACTTAAAAATATGAAAAAGTACACTAACTGAAGATCTTACTGTTTTCTGTAGTGCAGCCAGGAAAAACAGTAGCAAGCTGTCTTCTACAAAGTCACGTTCCTGGAAGATATTCCAGCAACCTGGATGCTTAAGCACATTCTTAAGAAAAACAAGTTCAATTTAATTAAGAAACTGCTTGCTTATTCTCTTATTGACAGGACCAAACTGAATCTTATGCTGAATTTTGCTGGTTTTAGAAACTCATCATTCCACATACATGGGGGAAATGCCTATAGATATGCAAGCATTGTCCTGACAGTTCAAATTTAGACTTTGAATGTCTGAATGAATAAATAGCCTCTGAGACAAAACTGACTGACGGAGATTAGTGGCTACAAGGCACACTGAGAATGACAAACTGTAGTTCCACTGAAGTCAGTTGTTCCAGGATTGCAACTATGTGTCATCTGGCACAGTAGCACTGAATAATGTAGATTGCTTCCTTTTTAGGATTGAGTAATTGTCTGTTACTCTGATTTACATTGTAGTTAATGCTGCTAAGTTTTCCATTTTCTTTTCTTGCCATGAATGACTTTTAAAATGTGGGTGTGAGAAAAGGAAAGGAGTTTGTATACTCCAGTGCCTACCTCCAAAACTTTGTGAGATGAAGATAAAATTAAGTAAGAATTACTAGTACCCATTTTTAGTTTAAGATGGATGGTGCAAACTGTCATTGCATATGGAATGACTGTACCAATTTTCAATAGAGCCAGTGTAGCATCGTGGTTAGAATGTTGGACCGGTACTCTAGTGATCTGTGTTCTCATCTGCATTCAGACATGAAGCTCACTGGACCAATCACAGACCTAACTTACCTCTCAGACTTGCGTTGTGAGGATGAAATGGAGAAGTGGAGAATCTTGCAAGCCATGTAGGGTTCCTTGTAAAAGGAAGATAGGTGGGATAGAAATGTAGAGTAATAATAAGTTGTATGACCATTTTTAGAAATCCAACTCTACTTTCAATTCATGTGAATGCTTAGAAGGAAAAGTAATTAGTACCTGCCTTTTAGTCAATTCGATCAGTTCAGTGTGCATTATTTACTTAGGATTGCATTCTAAATGGTATCCGAACATACACAATGTGAAGTCCTACTGTTAAAAACTTTTAAAGACAGTTTTTTCCCCCACTTTTAGTGGGGAAGTTACTAATTTTCTTAACACCCTCAAACATTTGCTTTAATTTGTGTGTGTGGTTGTGTGCTCAGCATGGCAAATATTCCTGGAGTATTAGTATCCAACCCCTCAGCCAGAATGAGTCTTGGAGCAGCCTGCATATAAGTAGTAACACATGACAGTCTCTGCACTCAGCCTTACAATCTATAAAGACAAAATGCACAAGGAAAAAGGAATAGGGACGAAAGGGAGCCTGTAATTAATTTTTCTGCCAGGCTGGTAGTGTGGCCCTGGCCCCCACTCTTATCTCCCTTGGTACAGTCTGCTGGAATGGCTGTGGGATGAGAATCTTCACGACCTGGTCTTCTGCAGAGCTTAATTCCTATAAGGTGATCTGAAACTACTTTAATAATGGTTTTGCTTTAGTGTTTATTCTAGTACTTTAGAAAGGAACTTTTTTGACTTAGGGCAGACAATGAAATGAGAATTTTTGATTGGCTGGGAACATAGTGAATTCTTGCCTGTCTCAAGCCTATTTCTCTTCACCTTCATCTTGTTGGCTTATTTTGTGTATTTTTTCCTATAAAAAAGATCATATCTGCTTAGAGTTGCCTGTCTGAAAATTAGAAAAAAAGCTGGAATCTCTATAGACCTGTGTGTATAGGGCAATTCATACCTTTCTTCCCCATGAACCTTTCCTTCTGGGAAATCCTTTGACTGAGGTATCAACCTTTTGGGTCTAGGCCTTAATCAGTTAACACACTGTTTAAAAAGTAGGCTATTATAATACATTGTTTACAGAGAGTATTCTCATACAAATTCTTGAATTTTACCTTGGAATCCAGGGATAGTCCAGACAGTTAGAATTTTATTTACAGGAAATAAAACAAATCAAATACATAGCAACTATAAAAGAAATAAGATATTAAAAAGTGGCAGAAGAACTGTGAGGAGTGTGATATTGTGTACTATAAAGATGAGGAAGAAGGAGACATTGCTTATGGCTTTTCTTTATGAAGCTAAGTGATAACAATTTTAAAACTAAGCGACTGCCTCTACAAGAATCACCTTTGCCTCATATTTGCCTGGCACTCAGATATTATCAGGTGGCCCATAACGCTCTTTGGTGGCCAGATTTTCTGTACTCTCCCATACAAAGTGGAGGGAGGGGTAGTTAATACTAAAGTTTGTACTTACATTGAGTTTGAGAATATAGTCACAGAACTAGGCATGCAAAATGAAAGGTTTGTGGACAGCTGGACTGAAGAAGTGAGCAACTCATCATGAAGTAAAGTGACCCAATTTTTTCTCATGAAGTGTAGTAGAATGTAAATATCTAAATGCAAATAGATGTAATATCTAATGTAAATAGAATGTAAGTCTGGCTGGCCTAGCTATGATAGTTACATGGACCTTTTATGTTGAAAGGCAGTGTGGGGGAAAATACCAGATTACATGGTATAGCGGTGCTTAATCTGAGGTGGGCTAAGTACCTGGGGAGAAATTTCCACATCAAAACCCAGGAAAATTCATTGATCAAAACCCCTACAGATTTAGAACCATGGTTAAACTCAGGTGCTTCATGAAGTAATACAGACCAGGATAATGTGAGGCATCGGCTCTGGCCATGCATCAATTCCTTTTGATCTGAATTTGGCCTGACAAAACAAGGAAATTGGTGGATGCATGCAGGGAAAGTTGTAATCAAGCACACTTTGTGAAATGGTGCAACATCATAACAAATAATGGTGCATTTGTTAAGCTGTCAGTGTTAGCTTCCATTTTTATGCTTTTGGGAACTTGACAAACATGAGGCAGCCTTGACTAGTTTTAAACAAGTAGGTTTTTTGATTACCAAATATATTAGACAGGAAATATGCTGCTGCGGTTCAGCATTGAGGATTTTAATGCACATTGTAATGCTCTTCATGGTAACAATTTGTTCCAAATTTCTTACTCTTTATAACCCATTTTCTTTCCTTTATCCTTCTGTTACAGTATCCTCCTATGGGAAAAGAGTGGTGGGCAATATTAAGCATTGTCCATAGTTTTGTCATGATAAAAATGAGTGTAGAGTTGAAGGTAAAACCTTTTACTGTTTAATAAAGGAAAACCATTTCTGTGTCTACATGATTCCGGGCTTTTAAAATTTTAAGAACTGGAATAAGTCAAGCTTTGCCCAAGTTCTGAATTTACTGGAATTTTTTAAAGTTTTTGCTTACAAATTCAAGTTAATGGATTGCTGTCTGGAATGTTACCTACTTGGAAGCATGTGATAAAGACGAAAAACTGTCTTAAGTCGTGCTGCCCTGCAATGTGCCAGGAAAGAAGGCAGTCATCTGCCAGTGTATCTTTCTATTTCTGTAGTGCTGCACAATCATATACACTGTACTTGTGCTGAAGATCTTGTTGCTCTATTAACCTAGCCTTAGTATCAATGTTTATTCATCCCGGTGGGATAATGGCATTGGCACAACTTTGTACCTTAGTGTTTGTTCTTGCTTCAGAACAATAATGTAAGTAATTGAGAATATTATTGTAAGGGTGTGTTAATGTGAATAGAGTGAGGAAAGTGTGTGCTTCTCTTAGCCCTGATATAGCAGGGTGAATTTTGCATGCCCAGTTGCCATCCCCCCCACAAAAAAAAAGGTTAATGAAAACCAAGAAAGACTGAACATGTGCATAAAAGACACGTCCAGTGAGATGTTTTGCTGCTGATCCTATAATATTATTCATATTAAGTATGGTACAAAAATGAGTTAGTCAAAAACATAATTGCTAGGATCCAAGGGGCTTTGCAGGCAACGTTGCAAGTACACTGAAACTCTCACTGCTCCCCTAAAATGCCAGTCCTGAAGGCTGGGAGATCCTCCAGAACAAGCTTTGAGATTGGTTGGTGGGATACTGTAAGACAACAAAACTTGGTAGTCCAACTTCCTGCCCTCATGTACTTGCAGAGGTGCTTCCGACCGTGATGACAAACCTTTTAGAGACCGAGTGCCTGAACTGCAACCCAAAACCCATGTATTTATCGCAAAGTGCCAATACTGCAATAAAACCTGACTACTGAGGTTTTAGTTTAGAAAAAACAACTCACGGCCAGTCCAAGCAAATATCTATCTGTCTATCCTTGGCAGTGCATTGACCAGCTGTGCAAGAGTTCGGACGAGTTGTGGCTAATGAGTCGCAGCTCGTGACATCATCACCTGGCACTGCTACTCCTTTCCGAGCGTGTGCATAGCCCCTATGTGCGTTGTTATCCGATGCTCAGCTGCTGGGGCAATGCTGGGGCAACTTTGCTCACGTTCCAACAGAGAGGGTTCTGTGTGCCCACTACAGCACGCGTTCCATAGATTCGCCACCACTGACTTCTGATATACATTATTCTTTTGAATCAGGGTCAAAATGTATCTTATCTTGGTTGCTTGAAATGGGTAGAGTTCAAACTCCTGCAACAGGTCTTTTTGCTATATGCTATTTTTTTCCTTAACTTTCTGTTATATAGCTGATCACAATTTTTCTCTTGTTGAGCTAATTATTCTAAATGTTAAGAACAGGGTGGTTTCATTCAAATAAAAGCTAATTAAACAATTGATTTAACTCTTGGATTTACTGATCCAACTTGGATACTAGTTGACTGCTACAGCAATTAAAACCAATTGCTTTGCAAAAGTAAAGAACCTTTATACAAGAAGCATAAGCAAATCCTTTAGTCATATGTAGCCCATGGGTTTTTTGTACTTCAGAATTTTGGACTAGGGGAGGCAGTCATAAAATTAATGGGGTTTTGGCCTTGTTCTGTTTGTACACATGTAAGATCATGCTTGATGGCCAATTACACAAAACATTCTAGCCTTTAATGTTATAATTGTATGTGTAAGCTTTAAAATGGTGGTATTAAGTTCAGTTTAAAGCAGGTCATTTTTAAAGATAACTAGTTGCAATCACTAACATTTTTGAACTATTTAAGTTTGGCTTAAAATAAAGGAAGATATTCCTTGGAGGAAAAATGATTGTGTAGGTTTAATCTGCTGAATTATTTTAGAAACTGTTAATGCAGGGCAAACATATTAAAATGGATAATCCATTTTCATTTTTGTTTATCCTCCCAAGTGACTCTTCCACTACAAGTTTATATTTTAAATATATATAGTTGGCTTTGGAGTGCAGTTGCTGTTGTGGGATGCTTTTTATTTCAGAAATTGATTCGTACGGGTGAAGTTACTTTAAAAAAGCTCTGTTGTTCTGATAAATATTGTTCAGCTTGTTCACAAGCCACCGTAACATCTGATCAGAACAAAGGGCAGCTTCTTTCAGTTTTTCTTTCTGTTCTTATAAAAGTGTGTGTGTTGGCAGTAGGGACAGCAGCAGTAATTCTCTAACTCTCTGGAGCTGATGTGGGGGAATTACTCGTCTCCAGTATATGACGATTACCAAAATGTTGCTTGTTTTCTTTAACACAATACTGGTGATGTAATACAATAGAAAAATGTAGGAGAGAGTAAATATTCCCCTTGGAGGTCATGTCAGCTCATACTGGCTCATTATATTCTTCAACTTTCTGGAAAGGGTGTTTGCCTAAAACCTTGGAAAAAAGGAAATGGAAGCTGTGCAGAGCTCGCTTGCTTGACTTCTGACCTTGTGATGCAAAATTTATTTCTTACAGAACACATTGTGTACTTTAAACAACTAGATCAGATAAACTGGAATTGGTGGCAATACTTTCTCATAAGCTGACTACTATAAGCTATTAGTAAATAGACATAGTGCTTAATTAGCAGTTGTTGTGGCAGGGTCATGAATCTTAAAGTGTCATGCACCTCCCTTACCTCATATGTAACTGAAATGTATTCTCTCTGTGTGTTCATTGTAACAGAATAATTATGCATGTGTTTAGAATATGATACTGAGAGAAGACAATGAGACTATCAAATAGGCCAATAAAATATACAAAAATCAATTACAAATAAAGCACAGTGACACAGATTCAGTGCAAAGCTTGGGTGAATGAATAGGTCTTCACTTAGCACCAAAAGTTCAAAAGACTTGGCACCACCTGTATCTCAGCTGGGAGGAGATTTCAAAGTCAGAATGCTTAAATCAAGAATTTATTGGTTGAGGTTGCTGTAACTCACATCAGGCATGGCTGCAGCTGGCATACCAGATGGAAATGGGAAAAGGTGCTCTTTTCTATGAAGGCTCTTACACTGACAAAGAAGGAGCCAGGAGCATCCCTGGAGTATGTACTGCTCCTTTAGCAGGAGTGCAACCATATCCAGAACACATAATTTCTCTATGTAAAAGGGCTTTCTCACTCCCAAACTGCGGAATACTTGTCCTTCTTCAGAAATAAAATGACTTCCTACTCTCTCTTGCCTTTTTGTACTGATCATCCATCATATAAAATTGGTAGTGTTGCCAGTGGCTCAAACTCTACGGTGGACTCACTCCTTATTTCCCGTTGACCTAGTATGAGGCTCCTCTCATCAATAGCTGGCACTCCCACTTTAATTCCCTTGCAGTGCCTCAGGTGCTCCCACATAGAATCAGTCTGGAGTGGCTCTATGTATCCAGCTATATTGTGGGGAGTTAAAATGGTGGGTGATAGCAGCAAGTCTTTGCTAACGAGTCTCATTTTTTTTCTTACTCTGCCAGTCTGCCACCATGAAGAAGGAAAATGCTGATACCACTGTGTTTGTGGGGGTGGGGGGGGCATCATGGGAGGATAGTCCTATCAAAGGGGCCTTTGTGTTGGGGGGCCACCAAGGGCCCTGATGAAGTTTGAGTAGTTATGGGACTGATCACTTAGCCCTCTGAACAAATGCAGTGAAGTTGATCTTGGCACAAGGTTGTGACTGTGAAAAAGCAGTCACATCCCTCCACTTATACATTACTCCTATCTTGTATTGGTAGGTTAACTTGGTCTTTATTTTTTCATTGCACAGAACCTGGCATCATGGAACCCCTCGAACCCAGAATGCCTCCTGCTTGTGGTAAAAGAACTTGTGCAACAGTATCATCAGTTCCAGTGCAGCAGATTACGTGAGAGCTCTCGCCTCATGTTTGAATATCAAACATTACTTGAAGAACCTCAATATGGAGAGAACATGGAAATTTACGCTGGCAAAAAGAACAACTGGGTAAGTGTGCTAGCAAAATAACGCAACCCTTCTTGAGATTTCTTCCCCATAGTAAGTGTAGGTATTACTTTGGAAAATGTGTGTGGCTCTTAAATTAATCGATTTGGCCTTAATTTACCTTCATTATTCTGCAGGAAAGATGGGCACAATCATGGGCACGCTTGTGCAGGAAAGACAGGCGCAATTGCGGCCATCTCCCCCACACCCCAGCACGATCATGGCCATCTCCCCACTTGGTGGGGGGGAGATGGCCGTGATCGTGATCGCCACTCAATGTGGAGTTCGCAACCTGAGTCAAACATTTTATGAAATTTTTGTTCACGACCTGATTTGGTTGTGAACTGAGGTGTTCCTGAGCCAAGGTACCACTGTATGGAAGTGCTGCCTCCACTCAAAGTGGAATCTGAAGCTGAGTATTTAGTCTTTAGTCGAAGTAGTAGTCTTTGATTGTATTCCTGATCAGAATCACAGACACCTTTTTGCCCCATGTTGTATTTGTTGATACCATAGTGAGTGGCTAGAATCCATATGACACATGGGCTGAGTTCTATTGATTGCATTCTTGTGCTGGAATAAGGGGAAGGTGACATGTTTCACTGAGATCTCCCTGTGTGCCCTGGAAATCATCTTAAGTGGGTCAAGATATGTTGAAATGGTTCAAATCCATGAAGGAAGATTCCCTTCTTTCCATGGGAGAGTAAGTTCAGATCCAACCCAATATTTATATTAAAAAAAACTTCTGGAAAGCATTATATAAGAATGTGTTTGTCTCCTTTAGATGTATGGAATGTGATGAAATGCAGAATTGTTGTTTTTATTCAAGTTAAGCCATTCATGTTAAGCAACTGATGGAATTGGCTGTTCTGGCTGTATACAGTAGCCACCCAAACATTATAAAACTTTGATATTTCCTAAGCTGATAGGATGGTTGGCTATTAGTTACATGCAGATCCTTGGTTGTGGAAGAGGGGGCTTCAGTTGAGGCTTTTCTGCATATGTGATTTTAGTTTCCTTTTTTCTAGTTTTTCTTCCAACTGTATATCATTTTTATGTGCAGGGACCAGAACTGTAGGCATGTATTCTAAATATGGCCACACCTTAGATTTGTATAAGGACAGAGTGGTAGTAGCTGTTTTATTTTAAATTTCAATCCCAATTATGCTAACATGGAGTTTACCTTTTTCACACCAGCTACACAATAGGTCAACATTTTCATCAAGCTTCTCACCACAATCCTAAGATCCCTCCCTCCTCTCTTTTTCTCTCTGTCTCAGTCATTTGCTGCCAGGTCTGCTGTTACCAGTTTATTCTTAAAATTGGCACATGTTTTGCCCCATGTGCATCACTTTACACTTGTTTAAGCTCAGCCTCATTTTCCATTTTGATGTTCATTTGCCCAGCAGCCACTAGTCTTGTTCACTGTATGCTGCCTCTGTTATCAGAGGCAACATGCCTGGGTACAACTAGTTGCTGAAGAGCTTGTTAGGAGGTAGCTTGAGGGATTTCATCAGCAGCTGATTTGCCACCACATGAACAGAGTTCTGGACTGGATGGACCATTAGTCTGATCCAATATGGCTGTTCTTGTTTTTTTACATTCAGAGAGATCTTTTAAAGCTCTGCATATTTGCATCATTTTAAACCAGCTTAATAATTTGATCTCATCAGCCAACATGGCTACTTCACTGCTCACTTTGAATTCCAGAAAATTTATGAACCAGTTGAAAAGCATTGTTCTCTGCATGGGGGGAATCCACCAGTTATTCCCATTCTTCTTTTCTTTAAGCAGTTGGTAATGTATAAGAGGACCTTTCTCTTATTCCATGACTGAGCATTTGCACAGGAGTTTTTGTGAGGGTTTGTCAAAAGCCTCTTGGAAGTCCAGGTGAATAATATCTGTTCACAACTTTCTTGACATTATCAAAGTACTTTGAAAGGTGAGTGAGACAGGACATTTTCAGAAGCCATGTTGATTTTTTGTCAGTAGGACTTGTCCTTTTGTATGCTTAGTAATTTTATCTTTAATCATTGGATAAAGTTTTCATCCAGTTTACACAAAACAGACATCAAGCTAACTTACCTGAAAATTTCCTGGTTCCTCTTTAAAAAATAAGTTTAATGTTCTCTCATCCTCTGGTTCAATTTGTAAATTGTCCCTTAGGGAAAAGATTAATTTTCAATTTATAAATAAAGTAGAAAACTTTACCTTTTGTTACCTGTATTTACCTCAGTTCAGTTTAGGCACAGGCATTGATCCTGTGTCTTACACTGTGTAGACCAGGGCTCTCAAACTCAACTGACCTGGGGGCCGCTGGAAGTAGAGTCTGGGTGAGGCTGGGCCACATCATCAAGTATTCCACCACCGCGGTGGTGGTGGGCCGCTCATCCCGCGGCCGGCCCGGGCACCGCTGGCGCTTTGAAGGCCGCAGGGCGCCTCCCCCTCCCCCGTGCCCCGCCCAGCCCGGCAATTGGCCCGCGGGCCGCGAGTTTGAGACCCCTGGTGTAGACTGATGGGAAGAATTTGTTCAGCTTCTCTGCACTCTTCCTATCCTCTTTTAGCACTCCTTAGCTCCACTGTCATCTAGCTGGTTTCCTGATTCTGATATATTAAATAATTCATTATTGTTGGCCTTGATGTTTTTAGCAGTATGCTTCTCAAAAATGCTTTATTGCCTATTTGTTTCTTGGTTGTGCAAGATGATGTCCCTTTTGCTTTCCTCACTTGGGCAAGATTCCATATTCTGAAGGAAACCTTTTCTCTATTAGCTTTGTTGACTGTGCTCATTAAGCTAGTTGGTGACTTGCTGACTACATACTACTTTCTTATCCTGTGGTACACATTCCAGATGAGCTTCTTTTATTGTAAGGTGGAGTAACCTGTAAGCATTTTGAGAGACTGAACCATCTTGACTTCCTTTTTCAATTTCCGTTTTTATCAGTTCCTTCATTTTAAAGACATTTCCTTCTTTGAAGTGAGATATGGCTGTGTTGAACTTCTTTGACATTTTTCCATTTAAATATATATTAAATCTGACAACTCACACTTCCATTTTGAAATGTGTTCTTTTTTCCAGTTGTTTTTTGTTTTGTGATGTACTACTATCTGGAAGAGGGATGCATGAATATGGACAGTGATATCTATGACATCACTAATAATTAGTACAAGAACTCCCCTGCTCTTTTGTATGAATACTATAACCTTTCTGAATTTTTTTTAAGAGCCAGTGCAAACAGATATTTTTGCTGCAGCATGGAGTTGCAGTGTGATGTGTATGTACTATGACTGTGAGTTAAGATCCAGCAATTCACAAGAAAGTTTTTGTAGCAGGAGCTCTAGTACCGCAGTAACATTAGAAACTGATGCAGAAGTCTTTCACATGTGGGGAACATATAGCCACAATGTTTACTATGAAGGGGTGCTTAAATAATACTAATCTAAGTAAATCACTGAGCAACTGAGTGCTAATGTGCCTTTTAGTAAGCACCACTTCTTGAGTTTCAAGTGTTCATGGGTATCTGTTAGATGGAAATATTGCAAATCAGGTTACTGTGTTCTTTGCAACGATCAATTTGTTGTTGTTATTGTAATAGTTTTTGTAAGCCGTCCTGGGACTTGTTTCATATAGGATGGGATATAAATATTTTAAATAAATAAATAAATAAAGTAGAAGTTCTAGCATAGTCTACTTTAGGTTTTTGATTCTATTACTTTATACGGAACATCTTTTCTGTGTAGATGCTTCCCTTATAATAGTATCAGATTTTTGTTAGCTACCTGTTAACCTATAAATATTTACTCAGTTTTGGTCGTTACTGGAAAGAGCTCTCCACATTATTTGGAAGGCGTTCTATTAAACAATGAATTTCTAAGAGGTTTGTTGTAAGTTCATTGTTTTTTTGTTTTTGTCTTGCACAATGCTGTTATTTAGCATATTTTTTCTTTATTAACAGACTGGTGAATTTTCAGCTCGTTTTCTTCTGAAGTTGCCAGTGGACTTCAGCAACATCCCCACTTACCTCCTCAAGGTAAAGTAAACTGCTACTTTAAACATACCTAGCTTATGCTGTAGAAGAATCTTAATTGAAAGTTTTCAGTGCTCAGTTACTGACTAATTTTCCCAGGTATAAGTGTAGAAACTTCCCAGTGAAAATGGTTATTATTTTACCATACTTAGTTAATTTGTGAATAGGAAAACTACTACTGGAATGGTTTTGAATACCAGTAAGACCGATTATTTAATAGGATTCTTACACGATTAACGACTACCTTCAGACTCACTTTAACATTCAGTCTATATGCAACTCTGTATCATCTTCTTGTCTCTGCTCTCTGTTTTGGCACACCTTCCCTTGCAAGAAATGAAATTAATTACCAGCATGTGACTACACTCTTTCTAAATTTACAAACAGGCCTTCAATAGTTTTCAACATGACATTTAATATCTGAAAAGACTTAAAAATCAGAAGAGTCTAGTTAAGCCTTTGAAATTTTGTCACTGAGTCAACAAGCCAACTGAGGAGGAGGTGCACACAAGAACTTTCTTATAGTTGCTAAAGCTACTGAATAAGAGCCAAGGAAATTGTATCTGTTCCCTCTTTCTATGTATTCTTAAGGAAACAAAAAAAGGGAAAATATACATAATTCAGATAATTATCAAACCGTTTGGCATTCATGCAGAGGGAGAGTTGAGCTTAAAATGAGGGAACAGAAAATGTAGGCTTCTCCCATATGTTTTGGATTTTGGTGAGTGTTTGATGATTGTAAAACATCCCAAGGGCATCTTATAGTTGGGTGGTATATAGGTTTAATAAATAAGCTGAAGTACCCATCTGGACACTTCAAACCTTCATATGTCTTGTTCTTCTGAATGCACTGCCAAATGAGGGGAGGTGAGTTACCACTAGGAAAAGGGTCTTGTAAGTGGTAGCATTCCAGTTACGCAACAGCCTTCCAAGAATGGCTGTTCTGGCATCATCTTTATGCTATTTTCAGTGCCAAATGAAGACCCTTTGATTCATCCAGGTTTTTAAATGTACTTTTTCATCTGGACTTCTTAGTCTGAAATTCTGTGCTTTAACTGTGTGTTTAATATTAATTGTTTTTAGTATTTTTATTGTATTTTAATACTGTGTATTTGGTGGATCACCCAAAGAGCTCTTGCTATTTAAATGCAGTAATAATGAATAATTGTTAAAAACTAATGAAAAGGGAGGAAGCAAGGTTGAACATATTAAAAATATGCAATTCATCTCTGTTTAGGCTTCTCCTGAGCAAAGTAACGAGAGTAGAAAGCTCAGTGTGAGTTGTTATCCCAGCAATGATCTAGGAAATACCAAGAGCTAATATACCTGTTGTCTCTGATGTACTAGTTGTATCTCAACCTCCACCTTCATTGGCTGCAACTGGGTGGTCTTGCACCTGAATAAACCCCAGACAAAGGAATATTCTGATTGAATGAGTGCTTTGATAATTTCTACCTTGGTTGTGAGCACTGGTTCTCCTGAGGAACATGCAACAAGGGAATGGAGTCAGAAACCACAGCTAGGCTCAGGATGGGATTGAAGGGGCTGCTTGGGACCTCAGGGAAGGCATTCCTACAACTGTATTCTTGAGTTTGCACTATGTCTTCTCTGGCAATGAGCTTTGCTAAGGACTCCAAATTATTCTTTGAAGAGGGCTCTTCTGGGCTTCTACTGGTGAGGAGCCTGTCAAGTTTCCAGTTGTGGAATGTGGTTCTTCAAAACCAGGAATACAACTGATTATTGAAGTGCAAATAAAATGCCATATTCAGTTTGCGCCCAGAATATTGACATAGGAAGATACAGCCACATAACCATTTGTCATTAACCATTTTTGTCAGACTGATCTGCAGAATGCTTTTGATGGATTTTGTAATCACTTGGAAGTTTTGATAGACAGCAAGAATTTTATCCTGTAAGGGTAAATTTTTATCCTGTAAGAAATGAGGGATATATAGGACTTGAGGTAGAACAAGTGAAGGTTCATCATATATTGGGTCACTCTTGGAAGACTACTTGCTTTCTTATCCTTGCACGTCTGGTATTAATTAAGTTCTAAAACCTTCATTGAGTTTCTTATGTAGATACTAAGTGATAGAAATAGATGCATTATTAAAAGGTTATTGAAATAATAGTTGGATTATTGGATTATTGAAACACAAATGCAAAGATGCAAATGTTATCCAACATATATTTTAGGACCTATCATTTAGATTATTGAAAGGCAGAAGAGATACTAAGATACTAACCCTAAACTGTGCTATTTTATGGTCTTGAACCCCTAGCCTGCAGTCTTCTACACACTTACCCAGGAGTGAGCCGAACTGAATTCAATGGCACTTCGGAGAAAAGAATATATAGAATCATACAGTTAAAGTGTTTCTAATTACCTTCAGATTGAAGGAATTAAGTCATAAGTACTGTAGTCAAAACAATTCTTCACATTCCAATGAATCGTATGTGTTGAAATTGTGATTGCACACTAAGTATGTTACCGATTGAATAATGTGTGCAGGAGTGGTGTTTTCACAATGAAATTTTGTGTTATAGTCATGCAAAGCGATGATGCCAAGCTTGTAAGAACGCAGTGAAGACATGTTCTGCAGGTGCATGGCTCCTGTTGCCGTCATTGCCTTGGTGTTATAGGTACTAACTTTGGATGGTTTTACAGTCAGAAAAGAACTTGATACAGGCTCATGGAGGAAGTTTTTACTGCAATGTTCCTTTAACATTTCTAAGGATCCAACAGTGTGCTGAACTTTGCAAATTAAATGCCCATTTCCTGCTAATTTTTTTCTGACTTCTCATAAAATAAGAACTACCAAAACTGTGACCGGAACCATGCTGTCTCTTTCTAACTCAAAGGAATATATATAGTCTTATCAAATAAGTTATGCTTTTATGACTGTTTGAAATGAATGTCCAGAAGTCCAATAAAATGTTAAGTTATTTTTCTGCCTGAAATTGAATACTCCATTTACTGTTCAATTTACTGTAACTATTAACTGGGGTTTCTATAAATTGAGAATTTTAAGAGATGCCACATTAATGTATCACAACAGTATTGCCAAAGAACTTTGGGCTTGCTAGTTCAGTATTGTTTATGGCAAGTTCAAATCTGAATGTTGGTGTTAGCTGGTTTGGATCAGCTCCTAAAACCTTTAAGTCCTGTATATTGTGGCATCCAACCCATCTTTGGCATAGGGTAGATGATAATGCTTCTGCAATTATCGTATTCTGCAATTATCTTTATTACTTTAAGCCCTTACATCCATAAAGGAGAAACATTGTAGAGATTCTGTATCCCGTGTGTGTCTGTCAGATATCTCATCTGCATATTTGGGAGGCAAGTCAGGATAGGTTAATTACTCTGCTTTTGCAGAGTAATTAATCTCCCAGCAAGCATTGTTGGTCCAATTCTTACTTACATCTCCTGGGCATTTGCAAGGATTCAGGAATGGGACTGACTCTTTGTCTTGATGCTTGAAGTGCTTCACCTGCATTCAGCTTCTCTGCTTATGATCATATAATCATCCAGCTGCTATTTTCCTAGTAGTGTTTCTTAGCTGGTGAGTGAACCACTCAAGACTGCTTTGTCTAGATGCTAAAGTAGCCAGAGGCGATAGGGCATCATGGCTTAAGGCCTTAGAAAAAATTCTGAATCATGTATGAGGCCAGAGAACAAGGAATTAACAGCTGCTTTCCAAGATCTTGGGTGAAAGTCTTTCCCAGTGGTGCTCTTCAGTATCCTATAGATCAGGGGTCTCAAACTTGCGGCCCACGGGCCAATTGCCGGGACGGGCGGGGCACGGGGAAGGGGCCCTGCGGCCTTCAAAGCGCTGGCAGCGCCCGGGCCGGCCTCCGGGAGCGACGCGGGATGAGCAGCCCACCACCACTGCTTGATGCGGCCCAGCCTCACCCAGACTCTACTTCCAGCGGCCCCCAGGTAAGTTGAGTTTGAGACCCCTGCTATAGATGGAGATGCCTGGGACTAAACCTTAAGACTTACCATATGTCAGTATGTGCTTTTTCACTGAGCTGTGGTTCCAAGTACCCAAAGACATTAGTTTTGCAGAATTTCCTCATCTAGGGAATAAAGTTGATAGAAGGAGCAGGGCATGATGGAGTCCTTTAGTGTATTATGGAAGTACCCCAACCTTTCAGAGTTTCCTTGAAAATACTGGTTTCTACTTTGGAAGAGATTCCTTCCTGCTAATCTAGAGCAGCTACCTGTACTGAACACAAAATTATCTTTTAAAAAGAATGTCTAGTATAAAGAAAAATTCAAGAGACTTTATATTGGGAATATTTGACTTTCCTGGTGGATACTTGTGATATTAAGGCTGTAACCCCTAGTTACTAGGGAACAAAATGATCTCTGTGTTTTTTAAGTAAATTCCTAGCCAATTTGAGCATAATAGAAAATCAGAAAAATAGTCCTTGTTCTGTTTAATGCTATGTTATGCTATGCTGTTATCCACTATAACACTAGGAAAAGGTTAAATTTCATTTTGCTGTTCTTTATGTGTTGGGGAATAATAGCTATATCAGAATAAAAATATCCATTAACAGGTTGCATTAATATATATGGAAAAATAGGTGAATACAATCCACAGTACATATGTAGTCTGTTTTCAATTGATTATATGTAGGCAGAGATCATTTACCAATGTGAAAAAAAAAATACTTTGACAGAATATGTTTGTCTTTAGACCTCATGTGTGGCCTGGCCTTATTATAAAATGCTTTGATCCAGATAAGAGAGAGTATAAGGTGCCTCCATTAAGTAATAACCTGTAATTATTTTTATGGCCATTGCATTCTAGCCTCATAATTCAGTGTTTATATTACTACTGTAGTGAACTGGCACAAATTGCAGGCTAAGGCAAGATAGTAAATGCTTTGTGTAATGCTTTGTGCTTGCAAACATTCCCATCTTATGAATATAGAGAATGGTTTAGTACATTTGTCTTTTCTGAAAATAATTAAAAATAACAACTTGGTTGTATCCGAAAGTACCAAAATGTTGCATTTTTATAAAAGGCAGGTTTGAAAACAGTATGATCTCTGTATAAACCCATCCAGCCTGCTCTAATATAAATGCTATTTTCTCCCTGCCTGAAGCTTTCTGGTATATTTCATACATGTGTATATATGTGAACAGAAGCAAGAAAGAACTATGCAGAACTATTTTAATAGAACCCAGTGTCTGAATCAGTGTGCATAGTTGTAAACACAGTTTCTGTTGAATTGAGATCCTTCCCTCATTTTGAAATATTGATTAAAAATGAATGAGAAGTAGATGTGAAGCAGCTAATCGCTTTTATGATTCAAGAACCATGAAGGTACAACAATATATGAATGTATTATAGTTGTTGGCAAAACTAATTCTGCACCTACAAACTTTATACTACAAAGCCTCAGTGGACAAGGGAAGAAGAATAGGGAAGTATCTTACTAATAATCATGTCTGGATGAAGGGACTGTTTTCCCCGCATATGTCTGTGAGATTTCACAAGTCTTTTTGTCTATATGAGTAAGTTGTATTGTAATGTATTGAGATACAATATTAGTTTAAATTATTTGGAAGTTGGAAAGCGGTAACTGAGGTATTTAGAAAAAGTGGCATGCAGAAACACACTTTCACTTTCAAAAACTCACCCACAGATATTCAGCTGGAGCTTCACTTAAAGCAAAATAAACTTTGTGTGCACCTTTAAAAGGGCCCGAAAAGCTAGTGTTTCTCCCTGCAATTACATGACAGTTGATCCATATAAAGAAAGCAGCAGATGAGAACTGTTAGGAAATTATGGCTTGCCCTACTCTTTGTCTCATCTTGGGCAGACTAATACCTCTTCTGAAATAGCTAAGAAAAATCCAGTTCTGCAGATGATTCCAGCATTGCAGATTATGTTTCTATATGCAGGAAAGATCTTCTGAAATGATTCTGAGGCTGGAAGAAATGGAGGAGGTATCTCAGCATGGTAGCATCTTTTCTGCTTAACTAGCACCCAGCATGCTGCTCCCAGATGGGTGGAATGGTCTTGGAACATCAAGCAGAGAGCAGCAAATGGTGCCACCTCCTAATATGCCTTATCACTTCTGATGGAATTGGCCTGATCCATGCTTAAAATGCTGAAGGATTATAGTTCATTCTCTAGCTCGACAGCAGCATATTTAACCCATGAAGGGGTCTGTCATGGGTTTAGAGTCATAGTGTTCGTCACAGTTTTTGGAGATGGACGCTAGCGGCTTTCCGGTAGCATGACAGCTGCCACCAGGAGAAAGTTCAGTCAGCTGTTTAAAGGTGTGTGTCTGTTTTTCATGAGTTCTGCCTTTGTATGCCACAGAAATAACACTCCTTTTCCTTGATTGAGGTATTAAAGCACACACAATGGATTAGAAAATGTGTTAGTTGTAGTTCACTGGATCATGAAGGGTTCTGAATTACATGCTGGTAAATTGTGTAGACAACTTTACTGTTGACAACATGCAACTATTCTGAAAATGCAGGAGACTTACAGTGCTTTGGACATGTATAGGGAGCCAGTTTTTGTATTTCCATCCTAGGAAATCAGGACACCTCCAGTTTTCTTGGATACTGGGAACAAGGAATTGGTACAGAATGCTAGATGGCACTTCATTATAATCTCCTGCAAAGCTAAGAGTAATTATTGAGATATGCATAGTGAAAGTATGCCCATTTCCCAGTGTTTTGGTAGGAAAAGTCCAGTACATTGTGAAATGCTCAAAAATATTCTGCTACAAAACAGAAATAAACATCCTGGGGCAGGGGCGGGGCAGTGAAGAGCCTCTTGTTCTGGCCATGCTACTGCTTCACCCTTATTTTTTAAACTTTTTCTGTTGTTCTGCCATGCAAACATGCCCTCTTTTTGTGTTTGCTTCATGCATTTATTATTTGAGCCAGCAAATTTCCTCTCTTCTGCTGAAAGTGCTTTCAGGTTTTGTAAAATGTTAGACAGATGGGAAAAATCATCTTAGCTGACTGATGTCTCTCTGATGATACATAAACCATCAGTTACTTGTTTGGAAGAACCCTGGGGCTGGTAGGTTGCTTAACCTCAAACAGTGATTACTACAGCAGCTTGTGCCAAATCAGAATTTTCACTCTTTTTGCATTCATAATGTGACTGTTTAACAGAAAACTGATTCCATCTAATTCCAGCCATTCTAATAATGCTTATTTAAATGTTAATGTGCCTACTTCCTGATTTATTAAATTAGATGATCAAGTGTTAGGCATGTTAAATATCTTATTTAAATCTCATTTAATAAGATTTGAAGCTTTCTCTGTCTAGTCATATGTTCTTGCCTTTGCATATAAATGCTTCACGTGTACTATTCCTTTGTTCTCACAATCTTAAGGAATGCACATCTGCACATGGGTTAGCTATTAGGTTAGGAAAAGATGAGAGGGTGGAAATATGAGAGGAACGTCAGACAGAAGAAGTTGTAATAATGAAGGTAGAATTCTTCTGGTTCATGGCCTGGTTCTTGTGGTTAAGGTAAGGATGGACAGTCTGCAACCCTCAGATCATTTGAGTCCTGTATAAGCATTTACTTGAGACCTTTGGCAAGTGCAGGCAGACTGGTAAGGAACAGGCGAGAGAAAGTGCATAGTTAAACTCTGTGTAGAAACATAGAAACAGAGCGAGTCAGAAGGGGCCTCCTGGGCCATCTACTCTGACCCCCAGCTCCGCTCACGACATGTCCACCATGTGCTCCCATAGAAGCTATGGGATTCTCTGCTGCTCCAAACTGGATGGCATTAAAGGGGGATTAGATAATTTGTGGAGGATAAAATTATCAATGCCCTATTAATACCAGTTCCTAGGTCACATGGCCTGAAGGGTGCTGTTGCAGTTACGTTCTGCTTGTGGATCACCCACAGGCAGTTGGTTGGCCAGTGTATGAGCAGAATGTTGGATTACATGTATGCTTGGTAGGGATTGGGCCTCCTCTAAATAAATGTTATGAATACAGATTCTGGCTCAGATGAGGAGGAGAGCCAGAATCCACAGCTGAAACGTCAAGGGCAGTGGACCCAGAGATGAGTCAAGCCTTTCCTGAGAATCCGTCTTTCAAATTCTTTGAGAAAGTTTAGCGAGCATGCCAATATTTTGGCTTTGCTATTGGGTGATACAGAAATTAAATAATCTGTTGCAGACCTAACATCATTAATCTAAGGATATGGTATCAAGTTAAAATGGCAAAGAACTTGAAATATATCAGCAGTTTCAAGCAAAAGGCTCTTTATTTGAAAGCAAAGCAACGATAATAACCAGAGCAAGTTGAAATAGACAAAATTGCCAAGGGAATTCAATACAGATCCAACCAGTACAATCAGCCCTCGGAATCTATCCATCAATACTCCATAAAAATCCATAATACCAAAAAAACCCCCTAATCTATACAACAATAGCTCACTTTAGATCCTCCACAGCTTTTCCTAATTTTCTAAACACCTCCAATCCACTTATCATGCTGCACATTCCTCTAACAATCTTCTAAACAGCATACTCCACCAATCCATTTCTCCATTCTTCAATTGTTGAGGGCTCCAGTGATCTCCATCCAGAACCAGCTGAAATCCTAACTCTGACATATTCCGTGAAAGGCTCTCTGACACTAAATTTTTAAGACTCATGAAAAAGTGCTTTGATTCTGTTAAAAGAAAAAATCAATGTATTATTAGTAATATCTTCATTCTGTCTCTAAAACACAATCTAAGGAGCTCAGATGACTATCTCTTTTTAAATCGGTCATCAGCTTTCCAGCATCCAATTCAGATTTCCTTCTCGCACTCTTCTCTCTCCTCTCCTCTCCTCCCCTCTCCTCCCCTCCTCTGCTCCTCCATACTTCCACCTCTCACATTTCTTCATACCTATAAGTAAAATACAATTTGGCAGTACAGCTTAAAGAAGAAGAGTTAGGGGAGGAGAGTCAAGAATGAAGGAAAGGGGGGAAAACAGAAAAGATTGGTGTGGTGGAAAAGAGAGAGAAAAGGCAAAAGTGAGTAATGCTAGTTAGTCAGCCTTCTATCAATATTAGAATTATTCATCCCATTCTATCTCTATTAAAATATTAGTTTGAATTAGGCAAAATGTGATTTTTTTAAATGTCTTGCCATCAAGGACATTTGGCCAGTGGTGGTTATTCTAAGTTCACCTGTTACTTTTGTTATTGCCTTCTACAATACTCTTCTTTTGTACTGGAAGCCTGCTTAGTCCGTCAGGTTTAATATGTTTTAGTTTCAGTTAGAAAACCTTCTTCCTGGTCTTCTTGGAAGGAGGGGAAAAAGAACTACCAGGATACTCTTAGGTCTTTCAAGCAAGTTTTTATATTCTTAGAGAGAAAAGGAGGTGGGGGGGGGGGGGGGGGGCACAGACAGACAGGAAAGGAATGCCCCTACTCACCTTTGGCTGTGGCCAGCTGACTTTCACCACTGACAGATTATCCTCAAGGACATGTGTCCTTCAACAGAAAAAGGTTTTCCAACCGTGAACTAAACTGTCATAGTGTAGCAGTGTGGAGCCTTGGAATTAGGCAGATGAAGTAGTCTGTGCTCCCACTTTCTTCATTCCCATCTTCATTCCCAGCATTAAAGCAGGTGGCGGGGGTGGGGGGGCTTTTCTCAGTCTCACAGTATAGAACATGGGTCCTCAAACTAAGGCCCATGGGCCAGATCCATTTAACCGGTCTGCCCCACAGGTTTTGCACTCGCCAGGTGCACGAGCGGGCGACTTGCTCCTGAGGAGGTCATTTTGGACTAGCTCGGAGAAAACAATCGGCCTGTGCCCCCCCCCCCCCCACCGGCACTGCCTTGGCGGCCCACACACTGCTGGCACATGTCAACTGGCCCCCTTTAGAAAAAGTTTCAGGACCCCTGGTATAGAAGAATGACTAGTGCCATTGGTGTGTAGCTGTAAGCTGCTTAAGCTCATACTGGTATTACTGTTATGGATCCACTTCCTGTGGCCAAGATCAGCCCCATTTAGAATGTCCTTAATAACCATGGATGTAGTATTTATATGGGCTGTGTAAACATGTAAAGTGGCCTATCCATAAATACAGGAGTGCTTTTCCACAAAGATTTCTGTAGTCGCAGTAGCTGAAAATGGAAAATGTTGCTGGGCCATTGTGGCTGTACCTGTGGACAGGCTGGTTCATATACTGCTTTTTCCTTAGCAGGCAGGCAGGTATCCAAGGATGGGCTACCATGACTTTGTCAATCCACTGTAAAGATGGAGCCAGTTATAGCTTGTCTCAGTGCTTCCCTAGTGATATCCCCCATTTTTGTAATCCCTGTGTTTGTTTTTTAAAATTAAGAATGGTAATGAATATCCAAGCCATTCAGCATATAGGTTTAGATAGTGGAGGGTCATATGCAGGCATTCACTTTGCTGTGCACAGAAAATTTCAGTTTTCACAAATGTGTGAACTTGCCTTAAGTAGTGATTGGTAAATACATTATTATCTTTCTTGTAGCAGATTCACTGACATTAATCAATGACCTTATTTTGTGAAGCATTTCTGTCAGAATCTATCTTGCTAATAACTCTTATGATGCCCGGAGCATCTGAGGCATCATCTTCCTCTTCAAAGGTTGTTAAGTTAAACAAAAGCAAGTGTTGGGGTATTAATGTGGGCATTGCTTGTCCAAGAACATTAACAGCCATCATCTGATTTTTCTAACCATAAAAGGCAATGTGTTATGTCTTCCGGTTTTGCAATGCTGGGGATGGAGTAAAATGAAATTTTTCTTTTACTGGAGAAAAATGTTCCTGTTCAAACTGTACCCAATTGAATAATATCCCAGGAAACATGCACACAAAGATGAACAAAGCAGGAGTTTCACCCGTTTTGTTTTGTGTTCCAAACAAGGATTGTTTGATTTTGTAAAAAAAAGGTTCAAATGCTGTTTCTTCCTTTTGTTTAGGGTGATACAATACATGTAAGCTGATAGGTACTGAAGTCAAAAGTATCACATTTTTAAAAAGTCCTTTCAAAGTTTCATTTTGTAATTTTCTGTTCCTAAGGATTTGTTTTCCTTGGCAGTCTTTCTACGTTGCACTTTGTATCTGTGCCCAGATATAAGTGAAAACACTTAAGTATTTTGTTGTGCATGTGCTACAACGTTGTGACAGCCTTTCCCATGAGGATAAATGCAGGGAGCTGCTACGTAAAAACAGTAGCAGCCGAACAATTTATGCAGTGAATGGTGCATTCTTCATGTGAGAAAGCATGGCTTTAGCAGTCTCATGCAAGAGATTTAAAAATATGAAGAATTGCCCTCGTGCTGCCCAGTGTGTTCTCCTTTTGCTCTTGTTAATGTCAAGGTGGGTACATTTACTGATTTTATTTGTTAACTGCATTTCTATGCTGCCCATTAGTAGAAGCACTATTTATCCTTATTTAAATGCCCAGTACTGCCATCATCTTTCATAAATATAGACTTTTTCTGCATGCAGTGCTGTTATCTAAACCAACTCAGAGGCTTAATTTGCTAAAAAGTCTACTTGCCCATGGTATCAATGATCCTAAGCCAGATCTTCTCAAGGTTGTTACTCCAGGCTAACCTAAACATACCATGGTATGACTTGGTCTTCTGTAGGATATGTTTTCTCCTTGTGTTCCTCAAGGATACCATTTGTTTCTGGTGGCATATACAGTATATACTGTATATGACCAGAGCTGAAGAAAACATTCTCAGCCTAGTTATCCAGAACTGTCATAGCTGCTTTAACACAAGAGGAATGCATGTGAGTCAAAAAGACTTCCACATTTGGCAGTCCTTATCTTGCAGTGGCTAGAGGACACATAATGCCCAGTTATTAATGTCAATGCAGTTAATAAGCAGACTTGCAACTTGTTCTTAGCTTTGAGATTTTAATACCAGCTGCAGAAAGGGGCAAATTAGTTTTGGAGCTTTGTGCTGTACATAAAATTGGGAGCAGGGGGAGAAATCCAACATATCCCTTCTTCCAGTATATGGTCTAAATAAGATGGGAGACACAGTGGAAGTGTCACAGAAAATATAAAGATGTATTATGAGTTTGTAAAAAGTAATTCATCCGTTGACATACAAATATCTGCCTGAAAACTTGCTCCTTCTTCCTTAAGGGAAATATTGGGAAGTAGCATTCCAGTGGTAGGAAGAAGCTAGGAGATGAAATGGACAGGGACAGTTAATGAAGGTTGTATTCTTGAGTTATGGAGGGTAGAGTTGCTAGAGAAATGAAATCCAAAATGGGTAGTGGGGAAACAGAAAGAAGACATTTTAAAAGCTAGCTTGGAGGTTTAAAGGAGGGAGCCAATGTTAAGAGCTAAGAATAGTAGTAAAAATATTACTCAGTATAGTACAGATCTCAGGGAAGAGGCAGACGTGTTGCAGAAGGGGAAATGAAACGCATTCTCTTGCCACTGGCAAACTCATCCTTTAGTTTGATAAAATTAGTCCTTGACAGGCTGATAGTCTTGGATGTCAAGCATAGGTGGCTTGTTAGGTACTGTTTGGCAGAGTCAAGTTGATATAGATCATATTAACCAATGACTTATTTGAACTAGTCTAAGATTGCTTATGAAGTCAAAATCTTTTTTCCTTCCCATTTAGATACACAGCAAAGATTGATTTCTATCAAGCAAAGAGTTAGGCATAGTTAACATGTGATATGTGCATGAGAATTTGTTTTTTAAAAGTGTCAGATTAGAAGAGAAGCACATAAGAAGTAAATTTGAATGCAGAATTAACATTAAAAAATACCATGAAAGAAAACTGTGGTGTGTAAAATATATAGTATACAGATCTTCATGATGTGCCACTGAAAGTTCTTAAAAATGAATTAAAAATATATACACAGTATACAGCTTCTGCAAACATTGCTATGAAACAGTAATGTTTCTTAGTTGTACCTCACAAGATCAAGTCTTTCATTGTAATGTTCTCTGGAGTCCCTAGCATGTTGCCAGTTCTCATTTTCTCACATTAAGACTGCAGGCTCCTAAGGCAAGTGTTCTTTTCCTTTATGCCTCAAATGGCTGAAGTACACTGTCACCACGATGGTGGTGGTGGTGGTGATGATGGTGATGGTGATGATGATGATAGGTTTATTTGAAACTACTTGGTATTGGGTATGGAAGCCTGCTATGTAGCTAAAATATGCTATGAACATCTTACCTTTGATAAACATGACACATGACCATAATTTTAAATCATTATATACTGCATTACCATCATGATATAGTTATAACTATCTTTAGTGTGTATTATTATTATTATTATTATTATTATTATTATTATTATTATTATTATTATTATTATTGCATACTGCAAAAAAGCTACCCAATGGAATGAACCTGAAACTTACGCACTTCTTTTTATTTCCTTGGTTTGTTTGTATGCATACCCTCTTCCATGCAGTGAATCAACTTCTCTGAGAATCAAGATGAAGGACAAGCATTGATGATAATAGGGACAAGAAAGATGTCAGGAGTCAAATTAGATTGCACCAATTGTGAGATGTTCATAATATCCAGGGAGTACACATGTTGAATAGGTGGGAATTTGAAGAGCCTGAGGCACTTGTTCACAAAAGTAGTATTGCTGATAGGAATCAAATATCCTTCAACTAGACTTTATTTGGCTTAGGATTTTATACTCCTTGACAACGTGCTAGGTTATAGTAAGTTAATGTGTCACTTTTTAAAATACTATTTTAACATAATCTGATGAAACTGCATGCTCCTTCAAAAATATTTTTGAGTTCTGTTTATTCAGACAACACTCATTCTTGCAGTACGTCTAATATAGGCAAGTATGTCTTCAGATTTAGAGTTCCTTCTGTCCCAACAGCTCAAAGAAAGAATGCAAGCTCTTTACATGAAACAGGAATAACTGGCACAGTTCGGGTGTTCTCTTGCACAGAACACCCTTAGCGCTCCCATTGTATAGAAGGACATCCCAAAAGATTGTGCCCAATTTGTACAATATAAAAATCCATTGTTCTAGCCTCTCAAGATCATTTTGTAAAAGTACTGAAGGTGTTCACTCAGCTCATTTACTCCATCTTCTGCTCAGTTGTACCGTTCTCCAAAGCACAGGACAGTGCAATTTCAGCTACTCTCTGTACATACTCCAGCTATAATGTCACTGAACAGAGTGCACTTTAGCCATGATCCAGTCTTGTGATGTTTCTTCTGGTTTTTCTGTATTGGCGGCACTGATGGTGCAACTAAATCCCTGTACAGATGCATTATGCTGCCATGCATTAACTTATTTCCTCTAAATATGTTAAGCTGTAAAGTAGAGCTGAGTATTCTGTACTTTGGGCCAATAGATATTACCTTATTTCACAGAAACAAGGAAGATTTAAACTACTTTTTAGTTTAAAATTCTTGTGTTGCAGTATGTTTTCTTGTATATAGTTTTGGATGAATTTATTTTTCTGTGTTTACAAAATGATTTTGACGTTTCCTGGCTTACTGAAGGTACATAACTTGTAGTATTTTCTAGGACACAGTGTATGCCTTCTGCCCTATGTTGTAACTGTATTTCCCAAAATGAACTTTACTGCTTCCAGGAAACATTAACAAGATTTAAGATTTTATTGTAACTGTAGATCTTTGTATTAAGATCCTTCATCTATGAGAATGCTGAATGTAGAAATTGATGTATATTTTAACTTGGAAAAGAGCCGTGTAGTTTCTTTATTGATTTTTATTAACCAGCTTTATTATGATGATTTTTACCCCAGAAAGCTGCATAAGTGAGACAAAAATAACTTTGCTTTGTAGACTCCATGTGGCTAGAAAAACCTACCAATATGTATGCAAACAAATATTTTCTTAATCTCAGCAAGAGCTTATCTAGTGTTGTTTGGGCATAGTTTTCACTGAGGCATTATTTAAATGGAAATAATACATCTTGTGGGCAGGGAATGATGGAAAATGTTACTTTTTTCTTGGTTGGTTCTCTTGTCTTTAGGACTTGAGCAAGCTTACTTAGATTTCATGAAGAACATTCAAACCACAACCCCGGGATTCAGGTATATGAATCATTCCAAGTGATTTCATTTATACTTACTCAAAGGAACATTTTATGTAATCTGCTTAGAGGCATTGGTTCATATGTAGACATGGTACTCTCTGAGGGCACCTCCTGGTTTGGCCTCAAGAAATGCTATCATTGGGATTGCAAACTAGAGCCAGCCCAGTGATGATGGTACTGCTGTACCTTGAGAATTCCAAAATAAGCCAATGAGCGCAATCTAATTTTTCATTCTGTGTTGCTTTTGAACATTTATGGATACATGATTTGTTGACTCCTACATCAAGGTATTTTACAAATAAATACAAGAGGCAGGCTCTGCTTTCCAGGTTGCAATCTTAAAAGCTGATGGGTTGTTTAAGGGGTCAGCTAGATATGTACTTGTAGTGCTGCAGTGCAGGGTACGTATTTGTGGGGGCTGGGGAGAGATTTAGAGTAAAGAAGAGGAAGCATTATAATCCTCTGTGTGGAAAAAGATGGCTGGCATGCAGAGCAGGGAATGGTGAAACAGAGAAGATGTTACACGGCTTGTCCCCCGTCCCATTACTTCTCCTCTTCAATATGTTTTCCTTTCTGAATAGACTATTCTATGCTGGGTGACATGGTCTTGCCTCTAAGTTTAGTTTTGTATAATGAAAAGAGGGTTTTGTATGCCTTACCCCCTGCTATAATTATCTATCTAGAAGTAGTTCTGACTGTAATAGTGCAATTCTATGCATGGTTCTTCTACTCCAAGATGTTTCGGCTGAAGGGCAGGACTAAAATGCTATAAACAAGAAGTTCATTCCACTGAGTTCCATGATACTTACTCCCTAGTATGTTTAGGATCACAGCCTCAGACTCCTTAGAGAAATATTCTTACAATATTCACGTCTTAGATTATCTGGTCTTCTCTTACTCTTTGTTATTAACCTATGATGGTAAAAGAAGGCTGTTTCAATCTTTAAACGTTTTAGAGCACCTGGCCTTGGTACCAAACAAATTCCCTTTAGGAGTATCCAGTGGAATACCCTTATTGTTTTGGGGTTTGTTTGTTTTTGGTCTTTTCATCCCATTGCTTCTTAAAATAATTTGAATGATTTCTTGTGTAACCATGTATGATTATGGGGTTGGGATATTAGCAAAGCAGAGTAAAATAGGAAAGAGATATTTTCTTTTAGATTTTAACTTATTTGTCAGGCTGCTTGTGCAAATAATATTTTTGGCTTCTAACATCCCCAGAAAAAGGAAGCTGTCTCCAGGCCTTCTATTTATACAATCCTATAAATCAGTATTGCTTCAATTTTATTTATTTGTTATATTTTGATGCTGCCAAATAGTCAAAACTGTCAGAGCAGTTCACAAAATAAGACTTAAAACCATAGCATATAAGAACCTAATAAAACTAGGCATGCTTGCTCTGGATGATGGGACCTGTACAACATATCTGGAGCATACCAGTTTGGGGAAGACTGCTATAAATGTTAATAATGAGGGAAGTAAGAGGAAAGCAGGGTTGTCCCTAGTGCAACTGAAAAAGGGCAAGGGACATAGATGGTATGATTATCATTACATTTATACCCACCTTTCTTCCTATTGCAAGGAATCCATGGTGACTTACAAGGTATTCCTCTCCATTTCATCTCAAAACAACTGAGAATGAGTGACTGGCTCAAAGTCACCCAGGGAGCTCCATGGCTGAGTGGGGATGAGAACTCAGATTTCATAGGTCTCCAGTCCAGCACTCTAACCATTATACTACACTGGCTTTCTTTTTTCCCTGTAAACCTTCTCTTTTGAAAAATCAGTATCCCTTCATGAATTATACCTGGTTTTTAGGCTTCTTCAAAAAAGGAAGGAAGGAAGAGCCTCACTATACAACTTGGTTCTACTCCAAACACAAAAGGAAGTGAATTACAGCAGTTGTAGCAGTGTAGAGCAAATGTTTTGATTGGACTGGCTATTAACATTCTGACTCATAATAAATCCTCAGTTCCAGTAAATTCCCAGTTTTTACTTACAGTAGGTAGTAAGATGCAGGAAAACAATGAGTTTATGCCATGAATGCTTTTGGGAATTAATACTTGCCAGGAATCTCTTCATTGTTGTCATCTTTTCCCCCTTCTACTTATTCTTTTAGTTGTTTAGCTGGTCTAATACAAAGCTAATTGTTAAAAGTACTTTGAATCAACAGTATTAGAAAGATTAAAAACTGGGGCAATATTTGAATTACTCTAATGAATACAGCACAACTGAACAAAGATAATTTTACCATTCACCATTTAAAAATACCTTTTTTTAAAATCATTCGAGTTAGTTTGTGAAATGTATACTCCTCTGTTCCAATAAAATGGGACTGTGATGAGGCAGCTTACAAGTACAGCTGAAACTAATATCAAAGCCTCTTAGCTAACTGTGTGAGAGCTTTATTGTGAATGAAATCCTATGGTTTAAAACAACACCATCATCAACAGCAGCAGCAATATTGTTGTTCTTCATTCCCCATTAAGAGTCTTGAGATTTTCAATAGTAGGCACAACTAAATTCCTAAACAGAGGTGTAACATTTTGGGAGATTTTGCACCATAGGAAAACAGGTGTTTTCCTTTATTTCTTCCCCCAAGAGCTGAAATTTTAGGGAACATGAAAAAGATCTCCTAGTTGTTTTCTAATGAAACCTAAACTGATTTTACTTCTTTAACATCACAGAGTGCATAATTTATAACTTCAGTATATACTTTGCTCTGTTTGGCATACACATTTGTTCTGTTTGGTATTCAACTTACAGAGGAGTTATTTTATTTCATTTTTATACTCAGAATAAGGCCCATTCTTTTTACTGGGGCTAACTCCCAGGTAAGCATGCATAATATTATAACCTCAAAAGTAAAAAAAAAAGTGACTTAGTTTTATATAAGCAAAATTGTGAATATACTGAATAGCTTTGCCTATTCAGCAATATAAAATTAATTAAAAAATACCTACACACTTTTGTACCCTATGCTACTTAGGCACCAGTATTTTTAATTTGCCATTTGAAAAGCTGACAAGAGAAGCCACAAATATTGTGAAAAGAGCAAGTAGTCATTCATAAGCAACAATGGAAGGATGCTATCCATACAGAAAGCCATTCTAAACCAATCTGTGTGTACAGGCAGTCTTCAAGTTATGAGCATCCAAGTTAAGAAAAACCTGTACTTAGGAATGAACTGCCACACAGCATATTAATTTAAAAAAATGCTGTGGAAAATTGTCATCACCAAAGAGAGAGGGAGGAAGCAAAAATGGAGAGAGGGAGGCCTCGAAAGCATACCTTCCTGCTCCATCCATCCAGAGAGGGAAATCCCTTCAGAATTTCCTTGCTGCAAAGAGGAGGCACTGGTGACCCCCATGAATGTGGAGGGCCAACTCCAGATGACCTGACTTACATACAAATTTGCCTTAAAGGTAGATTTCCATTTTTTCAGGACTGGAACTCATATATAACCCAGGGACTGCCTGTATACAAATATTCTCTAATACTACAGGTTCTTAAGTTAAATCATCATAGCTCACCATTTGAATGAATTAAAAAGCATTTCACTTATCCATAAATAGTAATATTTTATAGGAGGCCTTGCTCACTGTTGCTTTCTAGAAAACATGGGGTTGTTGTTAGTTGCAAAGTCGTGTCCGACTCATCGTGACCCCATGGACAACATTCCTCCAGGCCTTTCTGCCCTCCACCATCCCCCGAAGTCCACCTAGGCTCACACCAAATGCTTCAGTGACTCCATCTAGTCACCTCATTGTCTGCTGTCCTCTTCTTCTTTTGCCATCTATTGTTCCCAGCATTAGACTCTTCTCCAGGGAATCCTTCCTTCTCATTAGGTGGCCAAAGTATTTGAGTTTCATCTTCAGTATCTGGCCTTTTAAAGAGCAGTCAGGGTTGATCTCCTCTAGGACTGACCAGTTTGATTGCCTTGTGGTCCAAGGGACTCGCAGGAGTCTCCTCTAGCACCACAATTCAAAGGCCTCAATTCTTTGGCGCTCAGCCTTCCTTATGGTCAAGCTTTCACAGCCATACATTGCAACTGGGAAAACCATAGCCTTGACTATACGCACTTTTGTTGGCAGGGTGATGTCTCTGCTTTTTAGTATGCTGTCTAGATTTGCCATAGCTTTCCTCCCCAGAGCAAGCGTCTTTTAATTTCTTGGCTGCAGTCCCTGTCTGCGGTGATCTTGGAGCCCAGGAAAATAAAATCTGTCACTAACTCCATTTCCTCCTCATCTATTTGCCAGGAAGTGAGAGGACCGGATGCCATGATCTTAGTTTTCTTAATGTTGAGTTTCAAGCCAACTTTTGCGCTTTCCTTCTTCACCCGCATCAAGAGGCTCTTTAGTTCCGCTTCACTTTCTGCCATGAGAGTGGTATCATCTGCATATCTGAGGTTGTTGATATTTCTCCTGCAATCTTAATTCCAACTTGTGATTCATCTAGCCCTGCCTTTCTCATGATGTGCTCTGTGTATAAGTTAAATAGGTAGGGCGACAGTATACAGCCTTGCCGAACTCCTTTCTCAATTTTGAACCAATCAGTGGTTCCGTGTCCAGTTCTCACTGTTGCTTCTTGACCCACATATAGGTTTCTCAAGAGACAAGATGGTCTGGTACTCCCATCTCTTTAAGAACTTGCCATAATTTGTTGTGATCCACACAATCAAAACATGGGAAGGGACTGTCTTTTCCAGGCCTTTTCATTTCTGTAACTTGGACACAGCTCAGAAGCTCCCTATTGCCATCCTGTCCCATCTCTTCCCCAGCATTACTTCTATTAGGAATAGTTGGTGGCTGTTCTGTAAGACTCACTATAATTGAAATAAAAATCAGGGCAAGACTTTATGAGTAATTTTCTCTACCTACTTATATTTATTTGAAATATGTCTGATATCCTTATTTAACCTCTTAAGTGCCTATTGTGAGATGCCTTTGATGCAAAACAGGTAGGAAAAAGTCTGCTTTAATATCAGGTTGGTATGAACTGGAAATATGCACAGATTGCTGCAGTGAGGGAGATTGTGGGATGGAAGAAACTATAGTTCATGTGTCTGATATTCATTTAAATATCTGAGCTTCTGAATTTCACAATTGATTAGTTTCTAATTTTGTTTTAAACATGCCCCACTCAGCTTTATCACTAATATTCTAATATATTACTTTATTGCTAAGTACTAATTTTCCTCTTAAAATAAGTTTGGGATTAACAAATGAATAAAAAATGAGCTAGTGCGGAATCAGTGGCTGTTGTGCTAGTAAGATGAAGCTAAGGCAGCTCTGGAAAGTTTTGCTGAAGAAAGGGCTCTTGATATGCGCAGAGAACAGCCTTGATGAATAAAATAGAAAGTCAGAACTTCCAGAGGTGGGGATGAAACATGGGTGAGGTGGAAAACTGAACTTAAAGAGAATGAGAGTGAGTGATGAAGGAGGAAAACAAGTAGTAAAGAGATCTGCATGTAATAAGAAGAGGCTGGGATTTAATACAAAGAGTGATGTAATTGTAGTAAAGGCTGGTATTTCCAACAGTGATAAAACAGTAAGATCAGGCTTTTGTGCAGCTGGAGTTGAGATGTTGATAGCTATTTGGGGATGAGTAGGGGATATGAATAAAGTTTAAGGGATTAAATAGGGTTTGAGTAGTCAAGAATAAAAATGCAGTTTGGGGAATAATCAGTGTCAAGAAGGTAGCATAAGCCATTAATGCCTCCCCCCCAAAAAAGTTTGTGTGAGAAGAGAGAATTGGAGGGTTGTGATTGTGATACGAGGGCTGAGTTCTGTGATATGATCCTCATGAGAAGTGGGACAAATGAAGCAAGAAAGGGAAAAAACTGAGGATAGAAAAAAAAATGTCTTGGGAATACTCACTAGAGACGAAATGAAGCATAGTAGGGTTCAGTTTTGATGATATCTCAAAAAGTGAGCTCTCTAAAGTTTGGGCCAGGGAACGTTACTTCCTCTCTTCTGTAGCTAACAAAGTAGTTGTGGTGACTAGAATGCCAATAGGATTCTGATGCTGAGAGAAAGGTAGCTCCATCTGCAAGATTGTCAAGGCAGGTTTGGTTGGGTAGATACACAAGACAGTCCCTTTTCTGTAGCAGCATCTCCACTGCAGAGGGAAGGACAGATTCCCTCCATCCCTATTAAATTTTAGAGTTGGAGTAAAAGCTGTGATGTTTCATCAGGCCTTTGATGGATGTTAATATTGTTTGGGCCCATTTTAAAGAATGTAATGTTTCTCTTTGTGTTCATTATAATTTGAGTGTATTTCTTGTTCCGAAGTGTGCATCACTTGGATACTTTGGGGGGAAGTAAAGTAAATAAATACTATGAATGAATGGAGATACTCCCTGTACTTGGAACGCCCTGCCCCCTGGAAACCATAGTTTGAGAACTACATACTGCACTTTTCATGCAAAATTACTGTGTATACATGTGCAAATATCTAATTTTTGTTTTGAAACTTAGCAGCTTTTAACTATAAGCTACAAGATAATTATAATAATTCTAATTTTTGGCAGTTTAAGTTACAATGCCATTTTCTTTTGTAGGAAGGGAAGTTGGATTATATGGAAAAGTTCAAGCAAAAATGGGTGTAAGCATTCTCCCTGAATAAAAAATGAGAGGGGTTTTTTTGGTAAAGAAAATGTTAAGATAGATAACATATTAAGCCAATTAAAGTAATTTTGAAGAGTTAAGATTGCAGAATTGATTTGATTTAATGGTTGAGGAAAAACTGAAACTTTTAAAACTATATGTGATTGTTCATTGACTTATTTTTTAAGATTTATATGTAGTCTTTCAATTTAATGACTCTCAATGTGACTTAAAAGCAACAGTTGTAATTCAGGTAATACATGTGTCTCTGTGTATATATGCATGTATAGTTACCCTGCAGACCATAGGTCTCTGACTGACAGATGGGGCCAGCATATGCCCTCTTTCAGCTGTGGTCCCCAGACAGGTCACAGTTGAATGTTCTTTCTGGATGGGTCAATGAGTAGAGCATATTCCCTGTAGTTACTCCTCTGACATGTTGATGGGATATGGGCAATCTTCCCTTTACCATGTTATTCTACCTAGGAGACAAAGTGGTACAGTTTGTTTTAGGGGAGAAGGTATGCTTCCATTCAAATGTCACTTCAGTATAATTTGCATGGACTTTGATGTGGAAACTCTGTTTTGCAATGAATTACTTTTAATTAAAAATAAAGATATGTAACAGGGCTTGTTCCTTTTTAGATGAATAACTTGCAGGGGTGTGTCAGTGAGAATAATACTAGATAAAACCTCCCTTCCAACAATTATTTTATATTGAGATTACTGCAGGGATATGGCAATTAAAATACAACTCACTAAGTGAATAATGTATCTAAGAGTGCAGCGTGCTGCACAGTTATTCTTATAAAGACCTTGGAAGATAGGGCAGCATTGTCTCCATAAGACTTCAGCTTTGTCTCCATGAAGTTGATGGCTGAGGAGCAATTGGAGCTGAGAACTTTCTGGCTCCCTTTTAGCCACTGCTCCGCAAATAACAGCTGCATCAGAAATGCTTATACTAAGGCCCATGTGAGCATCACAGTTATCTTATGGTTTTCTTTCAAGAAGAAAAATTACTTCTTTTTGGACACAATTCAATCTAGTGAGTACCATTATATTTTTATTTTATTCAATTTATTTTTATTTCACTTTCTCACAAATGTATCAAAGAAGGGCATAATTATTCAAGCAGAATCAATATATAAAAGCAATGAAATCAATCTAACAATACACAAAAAGCAGTCTGTGGTCTTAAAGCAACATTAGGATGACTTCGAGTAGTGGTGAGCAATTTGTGACTTTCAGGTGTTTTGTCCTACAATTCTCACCAGCACATTCAAGTAGAGCCAATGCAAGCAATGATGGGTTGTAGGCCAAAGCAGCTGGAGGGCTGCAAGTTGTCCACTCCTCCTTTAGAACAACAAATAAAGCACCAAATGCTTGTTGAGATAGATTTGTAATGCTTGCCTGAAAAAATGAAGAGGGCATGTATCAGATTTTTCCAGGGAGCAATTCCATAACTGAGGTGTCAGCACTGAAGGGGCCCTGTTTAGGTACCCATTCATTAAATTTCCAGTAAGATGACCTACGTGAACAAAGACTTAGATAACATACTTAAGAACTGGGTAGGCTCCTATGGGTAAAGTCAGGGTTTGACTGGGGTCAGGTCCTCAGTCTTCAGGTCAATACGCTCAGCTTGAAGAACCTGGGAACAATACTGCTTATACTGCCTCCCCTTACCAGTGCCTTGGAGTATATTTTCCTGATGTTCACTGGGCAAGAGAGCAGGCAGCAAAACCAAACAAATTGGCAGGAGTATAGATCTGACTCTAGGCCTGCAGAACCTCCAGATCTTGTACAAATACACTATAGATTCTTAGTGCTTTTGTGGCAGCCACTGTGTATCTCTTCATGCTTTCAAGAAGAGTTTTGATCATCTGAACAACATTCCACCACATTCTTACTTGTATTTGTGATGGAATTCAGCATAAGCTGTATTAATTCAGCAAGAGTGGTTCACTAACTTCAGATAAATAATCAACTGTTGCTTGGTTAATATGTACAGTCAACACTGGTGTAATAACACACAATTGACTCAGTAGAACCAGGCTTGGCATACTCTTGTCTACAGTAGAATAATGCTCAGCCAACCACATCTGTGTAAATATTAGGCTTTTCCATGTGACCAGAACATATACAGCTCAGTGGCTGAGCACGTGCTTTGCATACAGAACAGGAATGGGGAACATGTGACCTTCCAGATGTTGTTGGATTGCAAATACATCAGCTCTCAGCATTGGCCATGCTGAATAGGGCTGATGTGACTTAAACAATATCTGATGGGCTTACATTCCCCAGACCTGATGTAGAATGTCTCAAGTTCTACCTTGGAATAGTTTTTTAAAGTATGATGCTCTGTAATTATTATTAATACTGCCTGCCCTTGCCCCACCTCCTTTAATTAATACATGGAGACTAAACCATAAGATTACAGTGACATAGGTTCAAGGACACAAGCTTCTTTAACGACAGTTTTTTGTAATATTCTCTTTCTGCAGATAAGACCTTAATGAGAGGTGTCAGGCCCACAAACACCCATCACAAAATACTGAACTAACCAAAACCACAAAATTTATCTCTGAAATCTTACACAGTAGTATATTCATTCCTCCCTGGTACAAAAAGAATAGAATGTTTTCTTTAATTAGCTAGATGAAGGATAGCACATCAGCTATCAAATTGCATTATAGAACTCTAATATAGTAGAATCATTAGTAATTAAACTGTTGTGTGCTTTCTATCTGATCATAGACTATTATGGAAATTAAATAGAGGAATCCTTTCTGGAAAAGGGAACTGTCTTATCCAAGTCAAACCACCGGTCCAGCGAGCCCAGTAGTGTCAACTGCCAGTGGCAGCAGCACTCCAAGGTCTCAGGCAGAGGTAGAGCATCCTACTCTATATAACCCAAATTTTCTAGTTACCAAGATTTTTTTAACAGCTGACTTGAGTTTTGAGCACAGCAGTTCCTGCATAAGAATATTTTGACATGCCCACTAGCAGTAATTTGACATCTGCCATGTTCACAGTAATGACATGTAATTTATGTCAACCCCATGCAACTAAAATATGCAAATTAGCTTCTGCTAATGTGAAATTCCTAATATGACTCTCTGTATTGAGCAGGTTGTTGCTAGCCATTTTTAAGAGAGCCAACCTTGCAGGCTAAAAACCTCTTGAACAGGCCTTGGACCCTTTCCCATTATTGGGCTCATGACTTCCATCAATCTGCAACTTAATTTCTTTTTGTGTGTGTGTGTGTATTTAGGATGCAAATGAAGACCCTGGGGAAGATGTCGCTCTTCTTTCAGTGAGCTTTGAGGACACTGAAGCTACTCAGGTTTTCCCCAAATTATATCTGTCTCCACGAATTGAACAGTAAGTGCAGCACCTCATATATAATATTCTCATAACACTTAATTTTACCTCTCATTGTTTATGTAGGAAGTTTGAAGCATCATAGAATTGCTTTGATTTTTAATTGGCAGAAGGCAATATGATAATTAAACGTCTATGCTGGTAAAGTCAGGTGGTTACTCTTGTCAGTTCTGTCTTGAAGTGCGTATTATAACTGAGCCATCAATGGCAGTCCTGTAAGTAGCCTTCAGTTTCCAGAAATGATATTTACTGATGATTCCATCCATTTCCTGTTGGCACATATTTCATTGATGACCCCACCCCTCCATTGATGTGCATATTGGCTTAATTTGGGGAAAATATAAATGGCATTAACAGCCTGATTCTGCACACCTTACAAAACAGCTCCTGCTTGCATTGATGCAACCTGGTCAGCCATTACCAGTAAGGACTCTATGTAGCAAGGAGAGCAAAAAGGAGCAAAAATGACTATTCTGTAACTCCCCAGTAACCAGCAACTCTAACAGCTAGTCATGAAAGTGCTGAGTGTAATCCATCAATCGTGTAACTACATAGAGTTCAGCCGCCTGCTTATCTGGTGGCTCATTTTGTTTCCATGTGTTCAGTGCTTTCCTCAGAGGAAGGAGAATATATAGGTCCCGTGGTTTGCGTGCAGAAGGTCCAGTCCCTTCCATCTCCAGACAGCTGCAAATACCCTTGGCTAAACCCTTGCCTAATGGAGAACAATTGCCAGTCAATGTCAACCACTCTGTCTTTGGCTGTGGACACGTATGTGTGCACAAATCCTTTCTGTCCTCCTTTTCACTGTTCTCATCAGCGATTTTTCTTTAAATCTTATGTAGAGAGCAGGATGGGAACAGAGTGATGTGACTTCATGTTGTGGATTTGAATATGTGATGTATATTTCCCTCCTGTACCCTATACGTTACGAAGTGCTATACTTTGTGCTGTTGGAGTTGAATAAGTATATTCCATTAGTGCAGTCGGAGAATAAGACTTTAACATTGCATGTTGAAAGTTGTCACACACTATATCCAGGACATCATACCAGAATTGAATTGGTAACATTTTTTATGCTAGGGAATGTGACCTAGTAAGAAACGATGGTATACTCCAGGCATTGTGAGCCGATCAGAATGCTTTGACTATTGGGCAGTGTAGAAATGAAGTTGTTGTTTTTCACAACAACATTAGCCATGATAAGATTGTGAGCAGACAGTTGTGCACTTTACCTGGTCAAGAATGGGATTAGGAAAGGCTATAGCTGGATATAATAAGCATATCAACAATAGTGTTTTGTTTTTGTTTTTTTGGGTGATGATCCTGCTAAATAAAATGACAAATAACTAGCTACCATCCCAGTTCTTGTGTGTCTACATTTACTTTTGTACTGTGCAGGTGTGGCACATAACCTGATTGCCTCTTGGTGGTTCAACATAGTTTCACGTAACTGTATAACTGCAACATAGTCATATGATTTGCATGATCACTGCAGCCCACAATGGCTTATTAGCAACAGAGGGTTGCAGCACAAACGCAGTCTGGTGATGGTTGTTGGGGTGGTTGCCAAGCCACTCAAAATTCAGGGGCTGTTTTACAATTGCTTGTCAACCACCCGACAACGCAGCATCACTGCTGTTTTTGTACTTAACAAGTTACACTGTCCCCCAGCTTGAATATTCAGAATAGTAGCAGCCACTGGAGGAAGAAGGCCACTGGGAAATTCACCCACAATGGCTTCTTTACATGCAAACCAAGACAGTGTGCTGTATTCTGTAAATGCAAGGATTGCTTATATTTAATTATATCCTTTTACTCCAGTATTTAATGAGGAAGAGGTTCAAACTGTTTGCTTGTTTGAGTGTCTCAAATATGTTTCCCCTGGAAGTGCTCTAGAGCAATAGGAAGCTTTCCAGATTTTGCAATATTTCAGGCTACCTATAAGAATGTATTAATTAAACTTCAGCCAGGAATTTCCAGTCTAATAAGGTATTTATCCAAGCACATATCAGAATATTTCAGTTTATAGTTATTAAAATATATAATTATTCTACAGGGTACTTAAACAGATTTTCAATTAAACTAATTTTCCTCCTAAAATGGAAGCATTAGAGAGAAAAATCCACTGTCCTCATTAGATTTCCCTTCTTCCATTTTTGGAGCTGAGTACATCTCAGTTCTCTTTCTAAGGTCCCTCTTTCTGCTTTAGTTTTGAAATGTCTGCTTCAGAGCTTCAGGCTTACATGTACTTTACCTCAGAGATAAGCATTCATAGGAAAAGTTCTTGTTTTGCTCTATATCTTAACAAATGAGACCTTCCAAGAAGAAAGTAACATTGTGAAACTGGAAGAGAGCTTCTAAAGTTCCTGTCACAAACTAGGTTTCCCCATTTATACTTCCAAAACAACAGATGTTTCTTTGGTGAAAGTTCTTTAGTCTCCAGTACATTTCTGTTAATTACAACCAACAAAGAATGAGCCTCTGTGGATGCACAGAGCAGTTAATTGAACCCAGTCTACTTCCAAGCATCCTCCTTTTGAGTACCCCTGGGGCCCTTCCTCTGGGATGTCCCCTCTGGATACAGGGAAGCCTCTTCTCTATCATCCATCTAGTTGGTTGGCCTATCTCCTCCGATGTATAATCATAGGGTCAAGATTTGTGTCAGGCTTGGCTGGCTGCAGGTGTCCTTCTCCCATGCCCCTTCCTTGCAGTTGTAAATCCTGACTGTTCTCAGTGTCCATCTGGACACCTAGGAAGGGTTTCCTTGAGATAAGCTCTTCTGAGATACTGCTTCTTCCATTTCAGCACCTCAGAGTTATGGCTCCCAGGGCTCCTCCTCATTTGATAAGTCCAAATTTGCTTGACCGTGGAACATCTGCCAAGAATAATTGGCCCTTTCATTCCCATCAATATCCTTAGATGGGCAAGGTAGTTAAGATGGCGAACCTGGTTACACAAATGCCAAGTTTAAGCTATTAAAAGAAAGACTTGGTTTCAGGAAAGTAGTTTTGAAAAAGTCAAAGTATTCATTTATTTTTAAACAAATAGTCGGGTTGCAATCCAGTACAAACTTCAGGGAGTAAGTCCCATTAAATGCATTGCATCTTACTTATGAATAGACAGTATAGGAATACTTTGTCAGTGTACACATACTTGGATTGTGAATTCCTTAGATACACAACCCTGAGACAATTACCAAAAAGAAAAAAAAGCCAAGAATCAAAAACTTAATAGTAACCTTTGTTACACTCTTTAGAAGTACTCTAGGACATAGTTTTTATTTCATTTCTAAACTGCTCCATAGTCAAAGCTTGCTGAGCAATTTACAACAATCCAGTTTTGCTGTTTGAGTCTTAGGTGGTGACTGTTACCAGATGTGCTGGGATATTCAGCTTTGTGTGGTATACCCTCTGTGCCTTCTCCTGAGAAATAGTGGTCACCACAATACATGTTCCAATAACTTATAATAATTGTGGTGCATTTGCTATGGAGCTGTTTTTTACAGAAATGTCCAGATGGCTGTAGATGAAGATAACTTAGCTTCAGTTCACAAATGATTACATAGCTGGCTCACGAGTTTTAGTTCAAAGTGTTGGTTTTACCTGTTCAAATCATAAATGGTCTGACTTCAGGATATCTGAAGGAATTCTTCCCACCTTCCATCATACTCATTTGTATGCTTTCAGATCTGTAACACCTTCCAAAGTGTTGCAAATCAAAACCAGAAAGGTGCACATTGGATGGACTAGTTTAAGTAGTATAACTACTTCTCAGGAGCCTCAAAATATCATGAAATGTTGCAGGAGACAGTTTGGTTTCTTTTCTGAATTACTCTTGCTGAACAATGTTAATACTTGAAAATTATGCATCTTGAAATTTGCATACTTTTTGAGACCTGTCCCCTTTGCTTCCTGCACTTGGTGCCTTCCCTTCTTCCTTTTGCAGATGAGAACTAGCTTTTCCATGGTGTTACCTGCTCTTTGGAATACTCTGCTGAGAGGTGCTTGGCAGGTTTCCTCCCTCCCTATTCTTAGAAGGCTGATCAGAATAATGTATTAAGGAAGGCTTTAATGGCCTGGTTGTTCTTACATCTTGTGCTGTTTTGTATTTGGTTCCTTCTAGTCTTGTTTTATTATTCTATTTGATTTTAAATTGGTTCAGTGCCATATGTTAGGCCAAGTAGATGTAATAAACAGATAGTTGACTTGAGATATTTTTTGTCCAATATCTGGGCAAATTAAAATCTGGGGAAGCCAGGCCAAGAGGAAACTAATCAACATGGAAAAGCAGGGCAGATAATTAGACTTTGGAATGTAGCTAATAGAAGTCAAGGGACATGAGAGAGCAATAAAGGGAAAAATTTGGCAGGTTTGGAGATGGAGATACAGGACAAGGAACAATAATGACCTATAGCTACAAACATTTCAACGGCTGTTAGAAACTAGAGTAAATAACTTTGTAATGGGAGAAGCCTACTAAAATCCAGCACAACAGGAATTGAGGGGTAATTCTTGACATAACTAAGGGCCAAATGATGAATGTGACTCTAAATATGTTTAGTTGCATCTAGCAGGCATATTTTAACAAATGCAGATGTAGTAGCAATAGAGGGGAGATAATGATCAGGATGGCAGCAGATGGGAAAGCAAATCTCCTTTCCCTCCATGCTGTGATCCTGACAAAAATAAGTCCTCCCAAGCTGGTACTTGCATTGGAAGAACTCTTGTTAGCACCAGGACCACAGCAGGAAAGGAAAGGGTTGAACTTCTCCAACCCACTTGTTGTATTTTTCATAATTATCACCCTTTATCCATGTGCCTTATGGCAGCTGTTGCCCATTGTCAGGTTGACCATCTGGTCCATGTTAGACTTGTTTATCAAAAAGTATCAGTCAAGCACCTTTAAAGATTTAATTTTATATCTTATATAAAGTAAATTAAGCAGTTAATAGCACCGTCACGTGAAAAGGTTAGCTTAGATGCATGCCTCAAGATTATTTTAAGGAAGTAGGTACAAAGACTAAGTTTCCCAGATTATTTCAACACTTTGGGGATGAATTTTGGAAACATTGCTTAGCATTCCGCCTGACTTATATTGCTTAAAAGTAGATTTATTGCTTCAGCAAGTATACAGCAGCTAATTTAATAACTAAGGTTGTTCATACCTTGTGTGGAAGAATAACACACAATGTAGCTATTGGCAAAGACACAACACTAATGATTATCTGCTTTCTTTGATAAGCCGAGCATGGCACCATGTACTGAATTATGCAGTCTTATCTGGTGTTCATTTATGGTGTTGTAGAAGAGTATGATTATGCAGCTCTTTCACTGACAAGGCTTGCATATAAGTTCATTCAAGCAATAGCAGAGCTAGAAGGGCAATCTTTGCTTCATGCATATGGCATCTCATGTAAAACATCAAAAGTCATTTGAGTTTTAACTTTTGATCCTGACTTTCTTATAAAACTCATCTTTGTTTTGTATTTACCCTTCCAAAAAGTTATCTGTCTAAAGTAGACTTAATCCTTCACAGAGTCTTGGGCGTTCAGGTGAAATGGCCACTTGTGAAGGCTTGACATTCAAGCAAATATAATTGTGTCAGAACTGCAAAAGGCCTCCAGAAACCTGCAGGGTTTACTTTAGTGGCTACAGGCCATGACATGTTATGTTTAGATTTGTGGCTTCAGAGGAATTTGTAAGAGCTGTTTCTTGTTGAATTTTATATAAAACAAATTCACAAGAAGAGCTGGCCCTAATCAGTTTTGAAATGCTAACAAGGAACATGTTGTAGAAGCATTTTATGGCAAAATTAAGAAAATATATTCAATATCTATGTTCATGTTTCTCATTAATGCAAAATAGGCAAGGAACATATTAATCGTCTAACCCTTAGCACCTTTTACTGAATTATGACAGATGCACTTGAAGTAATCCCTATCTTAGTTTTGTAACCCGCTTCCTTGCTGTGCTGCACAGAATGATTGCAGTTTAGATAGGGGTCCCAGGGTGGTTTGCCATGTCATGTGAACAGACCAGTTCTTACACATCGTTTGAGGGTAACTAATCACCCAGACAACCCATAGCGGTGGTTTCATCCATGATGGTTTGGTATGTCATTGAAAGCTGGGTGACCGCCCCCCATCACAGGGTAAGGGAATGGGTGAGCTAGCCACTTGAAAAGAGCAGCAAAACCCACTTGCTTCTCTTGCCAAGTTTGCCCTGACCAGGGTTAGCTGCCCACAACTGCCTGGGTGGCACTTACAGGCAAGTGGCACTAAGCGTTCCCTGCCATGATTATCAGTCAATCTGGACTTGCTGCAGCTTTTCTCTTTCCTTTTTTTTCCTTTTGGAGATCACGAAGTCTCATTTGACAGCCAAGCTTCTGATTTCTGCTCCTTCAAAGTGTTTGAGCTAGGTTGAAGGGGCTGTCTGTGATTGGCAAACACTTTTACTTTGCAAACCTAGTATATGCAAATATTTTTGTTTTTTAATAGCCACACTTGTGCAACTGTCCAAAAGCACAGTTCCACAAGTGTAGGATTAAGTTTGCCCCCCCAGATTTTTGACTGCAACTTACAAAGTCATATGTCTCAATCAGAAACCATCTGTTGCTCTTTTAAAACCCTTTTCAAGGGTTAGGGTACAAAAATGCAAAATGAGCATTACTCTGAGAACCATTAGAGCAAGGAGAAAAAGAGAAAGAACTGAGGATCTCCATATGAAGGGGATGTAAACCATACCACCCTTTTAGGCCTCTCCGCACCTTGCTTTTTGACAGCTGTCAAGAGAATGTAAATTGACAAAACTCCATATCTGGAGCCTCTTTGGGTCGATATCCAGGTTTGGTACCTTGACATTACCCAACCAAGGCTCCTGAGTTCTGTATTTGTAGAACTGTGTTCTTGAGCAGTTGTGCAAATGTGGCTTTTTAAAAAAGGAAAATATTTGTGCATAGCGAATGCTCATTTTTTTAAAAATGCTGAGCAACTTTCGAGAGCCCCTCCAGTGTGCTGCTTGAGTACTTTGAAGGGGCTGCCAGTGGTTGTCAAAAGCAAGATCACAAAAGCCAGCTGTTCAGCTGGAATTCATGAAATTTGAAATAAATAGGAAAGGAGAAAAAACCCAGGGTGAGCCAAAATCAGCTTGTGATCACAGCAAGGATCAAGAAGGCAAGTTGCTTCTGCTGCCCAACTGAATGGAAACGAGATGGTGAACATCCCATGGTGAGTCCAGTCCAGACATATTTTGGACACACACTGAGTTGTTCACTGAGCAACCAACCCACATGGCTTATCACCTGGGTGAGTTGTCATGCCATGCAGACTCCTCCAATTAAAGAAGGTAGCTGATCAAAGGAAAGAGTAGGAACCCACTCACCTTTTTCAAGTAGAAGCTGTTTTTGTAGAGCTAGCAATAGCATTGGAAATTTCCAGTCCTTTTTCTTCACCTCTTCTTAAGGAAAGGGTGATTCATGCCTTCCCCAGAAATTTCAAAAGCAGAAATCATCAAAAAAAATTAATGATACAACATGCAATCTGATCTTTCTTCTAGTCCATTTAAAGTCTAATAAAAGTCAGTTGAATACAGAAGCTACAAGTGAACACTGGATGATGATGATGGTGATCATGATGATCATGATGATGATATGAAGAAGAAGCAGCAGCAGCAGCAGCTGATGCTGAACAGGCAATAATCCTATTCAAGAAGGTTGAATGAGGCTGAATAACACATGGAGTGGCACATTCAGCAGTAATGTTAGAAGTGGAGATACATCAAATTCCTAGCACCTCCTCTTTGAATAGCTTTATAGCACACTGTATTAACATGAGTTTCATATGTTCATTTTGATTAAACTAACCACTGAATTAGTATTTGACTCATTCTGTCCAAATTTAGGCAGCAAATTAAGTTTACTTGCTCATGTTTGGGTGAGCAAACCAGCTGCAGAAATATAAATCCCCAGGGAACTTTTTCCAGTAAGTAATCCTCTTTTTTATTGCCAGTATACTGTAGCTTCCTCTGGCTTCCAGTATGCTTCAGTAAATCAGTGTAATAGCTGAGCAGATCCATCTAGTAAAGTCACAGAGATACATTTATAAATGGATGGAAGGGACTTATTAAAGTAAAAACAAAAATTTAAAAACATACTGTTAACTTGGAGATTACTATGTTTATTGAGCAAACATTTTCTTTTGCTAGTTGTTCAAATATTAGCAAAGAATTCACAGACTATAGTCCTTTTGCAAAATAGCCTTCTATCTGCCCAGACTGTGCAACATGATTATTATTGTCTTGGATACTGTCCTTGCTAGTAAGACTTGCTGCTGGCACAGGGAGTCCTAAGAGAAGGCCGTAAGGGATTTCAGTTTTGTGGTGGCAAGTCATCTTCAAAGTGGTTCACATGACCCCACAACTAAATTTTTCTTTGTGTCCTATATTCTCAGACAATGTAGAAAAACATTTTGGGCTCTCATGCATGCTCGTTCAGTGATGTAGGATGCTTCTGTTATTAATTAAAACAGGCTAACTCAGTAGCTTTGTGTGAACATCAACTCTTTGGAGTCAGTTCAGAATTTCTTAAAGTAATAAAAAATGGGAGCCTGACATACTCTACATATAGAACCAGAGTGAGTCAGAAGGGTCTCCCAGGCCATCTAGTCTGACCCTTGGCTGCACTCATGACATGCCTACCATGTGCATGTCCAGCCTATCCCTAAACACCCTCACCATTGGGGCTTAAACCACCTCTCTTGGAAGCCCATTCCATACCTTAGGGGTCCTAACTGTCAGGAAGTACTTCCTGGCATCCAAATTAAACCTCGGCTCCTTGAACTTTGCTCAGTTGGAACACGTCCTGCCCTCCACTGCAGGGGGAAAAAAAGGTAATGACTCACCTCTAAGTAGCACCCCCTCACATACCAGTATGCTGCTAACTGGTCTCCTCTGAGTCTCCTCCTCTCAAGGCTGAAAAGACCCAGCCCCCTCAGTCTCTCCTCATATGACTTACCCTGCAAACCAGCCAGCATCCTAGTGGCCCTTTGCTGTGCTGATTCCAACCTCGCTATATCTCTCTTGTAATGAGGGGCCCAGAACTGAACACAGTACTCCAGCTGTGGGCACACCAGAGTCATATAGAACGGCAGTAATACCTCTCTTGAGAAAGCCACATTTCTGGCTATGCATCCATGTTTAGCCTGTAGTAAACTAGCACCCCGAGACCCTTTTCACAGGTGCTGCTTTCCAGCCACTTGTCCCCTAACCTGTACTTATGATGCTCATTCCTATGCCCCAAGTGCAAGACCATGTGCTTATCTGCATTGAACGCCATCCTATTGTCAATATGCTGATTTTAGTGGATATGGATCACACCATGGGCCTCTGTTATGTTTTCACAGATCTCTTTTGCAATTTAGGCCTGCTTAACTTGTTTTTTAAACTCTAGGTTCTCTGGGAAGTGAAGTTCTGGCTTAGTTTCACTTTGGTTTAAATCTATGCCATAGGTATAAATCAAGTTTAGTGAATTTCATTCTTTATCAGGACAAAGACTCTTAAAAAATCCAGTCAGTATGCAAATATTCAAATCCTGTGCACCTTTGGGAGTAGAGTTTGCATCCATCCAGTTTGTGGTACATCAGCCCTGCCTGATGTTTGTAAGTTAGAATTAATTTGAAGGAAGAATGGAAGAAGGATCCAGTTTTACGAACTCTGTTTACATGATTTGATGGAATTGAGTCCAAACAAACATGGCTTATGCATGTAGGGTATTCAGTTTCATAAGAGCCTTACACAGCCAATGAACATAAGGAATGGTGGATATTCATTACAATCCATAGGATTTGAATGTCTCCATAGGCTATATCATCACTGCAGGAAGAATATATCTTTGAACCATGACAGCATATTCTTACCCAAATCAGCTGTGGAGAAAAAATGGAATGTATTTGAAACACAGTCAGCAGCTGCAATGCATCCATTGCTGTTGGCTCAGAGCCTCTGTATTAACTTCATCTTTCAAACATTTCTCCAGGATATTTCAGTTTCCTTTGTGAATAGTTCCTCCCCTTGACATTAATGTAAGGTAAAAACATTCTGTGCTTCACCAAAAAGAGTGATTTCCTAGACCGGCCTGCCCAGCATTGTAGGTAAAAGGACTGATCAATGCTTTGGTTAGATCAACAACTTTCTCTCCAACCAGATACTCCCATCAGCTTCTGAAAAGAAAGGGGCAATGCAATGTCAGAGGTTTTTGATGTTGACAAGCAGTAGGAAGCAGTCCAGGTTCTGGGCAGCTCACTAATGGCGTATTATTAGCAGGAGTTTGACAGGGAAAGAAGCGATGCAAGGTTCTTTGGTTCAAACTTTTGTGTCTCCACATTCACCTGAGCTGACTAAGCCTAGCTGTTCCAAGTTGCCATGAATATTGTGTGCACCCCCACTAATATAATTCCAGGCTCTTGTTACAACTGGAGAGCAGACCTAGGTAGAATTCCTGAACTGCATGAGGGCTGTGATAGCAACAGAGGATAAACAGGATTTGGGGTTTAACACTTAAAAGTGAAAAGTCATGTGCAACACTTCTGTAGGCACAGAAGAAAAATGGGAAAAATGGGTAGATGAGGGAACACAATCCCAGTATGGATACTGCTCTGGTTAATCCCTTTCCTTACTGGTTCACTCTACCTCTGAGGAGGCACATGGCAGAGGAGTGCAGGAGAAGTATTTTATTGGCTGGAACAAAGGGCCATCAAGGTGGTTCTAATAGCTTTCTGTGGCCTTGTCCATTATTGCCATGTTTTGGTCAGGATCTCTTTACCTGGCATCCAGTAGCACAATGGAGTGAATGCAATTATGCCTTTAGTTCAGTACAGCAGAGCACCTTTCAGGAACAGCCGCTATGCTAGCAGACTGACTGAACAAGACATTAATACAGGATGTGGAGTAGGGCCTCAACCTAGAAGTGGTGGTGACCTGGTGGTTTCCAGGTGGTAACTCAGTGATTCAGAAGGCCATTGCAAGAAAGAACCACGTTTTACTATTGTTCTCACAGCTTCCATTTTCTGCAAGATGAGGGAGAGAATACACAAGAGGACCTGTTTCCCACTTAGCTGATGAATCTGGGAGTGATCACATACATGACAGCCTGAGATTGTCTGCATTCCCAAACCTTTTGACAATTATCTGTCCAGAAGTTCTGGAGGCTTCAGCGGGGTTTGACAGTGGATTCTTGCCTAGAGATATCTTCGTAGACAGCCTGGAGACTAAAAGGTAGAGCTGGGTTACTCAGAGGAGATGGGTTGCTGAGAAAGGGTGCTTAACTTCTTATCATTGACAGGAATCCAGTAGAAGCTTGTAGGGGAATATATGGAGGTTCTACATGAGGTTGGTAGTTCAGTCAGACAGATCCAAGGGTGAGGGAATGAGGAAAAAAATGGATAATTATTATGATTTTTAACAGGTAGAACTTGCTAAAGCCTTGAGCACCTGCATGTTCAAGAGGCAGGTGGCAGCATTCAATAACTTCCTGGTGTGTAAAGCAAGTGGGTGTATTTTTCTATCAAATCACCCTCATGCCTGTAGGTTTAACATGTAGCCTCCCAGTGGAGCACAGGTTCTTTTCTTCAACATGAACCTGGTTTCCAGGGTGATGATGGGCACTCCCTCTAAATAAGTGTCTTTATGTTCTCTCAAGAACTTGCCGTTAAAGACTGTGTTCCTACTGGTGATAGCCCTTGCCAGAATTTTCTTCTTTTGCTGTCTCTTCATTTACTGAGACAGTGGCAAAAGGAGCATAGCCTGCAAAATTGCCCATCCCCGATGTAAATTATCTCCAGTAACTGCGAATCCTAATACATTGTTTGCTGACAAAGACCCACAAAGGAAAAAAGAAAATTCCCATCCATCCCATAATACCACATTTGCATTGTTCAATCTTCCTGTTTCCCACAAGGATTGGGAAAGAGTGGCTACTCTTTCTCCTCTGCTATTCCTGTGTTACGATTTTCTTCTCTCACAACAGCCTTTTATGTGTACCATAAATGTGTACCATAAAAGGGAATGTGCCGGTTTACGCCCAGCTTTGTCTTACATGCACACAAGGTAGTTCTTTACACTGATCCTTCACCCTATGAACAGTTTTTAATGGGATCCAAGAGATCTCTGCCCATGTTATTCCCCAAGCTGAGACAACTTCGGAGAAAGAATGATAAACACTACGTGTATAGAGAGCTCTCCATTTCTACCTAGACAGGAAACCACTGGGAAAACATAGCTCTGGGTGCTGGTTTGGGTCATGCCAGCTCAAAGAGCATGAGAGTCTCTAGTCTGTCATTTTCAGGCAGCTGAGGGAAAGCATTGCATTAGCTTCTGAGCCCCTACATGACATTGGAAGCATTCTAAAACTACTCACACTGAATGAGGTCTGTGAAGTAGGAACCCAGGCATTTGTGCATATACTCAGCAGACACTGCAAAGCAAGTCCTACTCCAAAGATAATACAGTATTTGGAAGGTGGGTAGGACCTTGATTCCTGGGCACCCATGCTTGGATGGCATTGGTCTTATACTTCTTGAAGCAAACTGGAAAGCTTACTATGAGTCAGCAAAGAAAAGGGAGCTATTTATCACACAGCAAGCTAGTACCCTCTAGATATTGGGTCATAACTCCCATGATCTCTCATTGGCTATGCTGGTTGGAAGCTGCGTGGATTATAGTGTAAAGCATGTAAAAGAAACTAGGTTGTCGACACCTGATTTGATTTGTATTCATATTCTTGATTCACAGGAAGTGTTTCAAGCACCCTATGGTCACATGTCTAGGCTTGTACACTTACCTGAAATATGGGGAAGACAGGGAGCCTGAATCAAGCCAGAACTTTCCGTGGGAGCAAAAATGATGAAACTGAAGTTGTTGTACATCAGACACATCACAACAAGGCAGGGTTCATTGGAGAAGACAGTTGTGCTAGGGAAAGTTGAAGATAGCTGGTTTTTCTCTTCTTGTTCTATGAGATGGATTGATTCTGTAAAGGGAGCCACAGTTCTACATTTACAAAAACTGAGCAGGATTGTCAAGAACTAGACATTTTGGGGTCATTCATTTATAAGATTGGCTAAGTCAGAAATGTCTTGATAACAATAGATAGGAAGCCCATTCTTCTTTTCGCTTGCACTCTGTGGCCAACTGACCTAAAATTTGGAGGGTGTAGTAGTCCTTTCTACTCTTCTGATCTGGGGGTATGCACAGACGCCCCTCCTTTTTCATGTCGAGGGTAGGAGTCTGCTCCGAAAACAAATTGCAGTGTCCTACAGGACTCAAGGAAAGCAGGAATACACAGTAAGCAATTTCAGTTTTTCTTCCACTGTATAACTAGATTACATAAATGCAAAGTACGCAAGGATTACAATATGCTATAAAAGACTCCTGCCACCAGTATTTGCCATGTTCACCTTGTTTTTCTCTTTGTTCATCAAACTTCTCTCTGAAGGTAACTGTGTGAAAGCATCTAGATACTAGCACTGGCTTAGGGGCTGTTTGCATTTATATAACATATGCCATGTTTTTATAAATACTTAATTCAAAGGTAGATTTACACATGACTTGATATTTTTTTCCATCAGTTTTCTTAATTTTTAAAGATATGAGAAGTCTAAGATTTAAAGTCCATATCTTTTTGGTTTGGTAGTGCATGTTGTTTTTTTAACTTTGCCCATAATACTACAAACATTTTGAACTTAGAAGTCCATCTTAAATCACACAGATTCCTTCTGGCCTTCCTCCCAGACCAATAAAAATAATATTCTGGCTCCTAAAGGCTAAAACATGAATTTTTCTCTATTAAAGTTAAACAAAAAATATTCTGACAGCTGGCTTTCTCAAGAAACATATAGTATAGTATTTCAAAAAAAACTTATGGAGCTTGAGAACTTATTATAGGCTATCTCCATATGTGCATATGCATGACTAAATAATTCTAGTTTTACTGTTTCTATATTGATAAATGCTAAAGCTGATAGACATATTAATTTGGTTTGACTAACGCACAAGAGAGGGAACTCACAAAAATACCTCTTTTTAAAAAAAGCACTGCCATCTGTAACATTGTGCTTATACTGTTTTCAAAACCTTTGGTTACAATTGACATCACTTTTTAAATGCTCATTAAAATGTTTATGACAGAGGGCTCTAATCTTGGTAATATCTTATGAGTTGACAATTCTGGAGACTGAAATACCTTCTGGTGTGTATGCATAGCATGGTAAAGGTCATGCGAAAAGAGAGTAATAAATGATACATGGCAGGGATGGGAAACCTGTGCTGCTTTGGATGTTGCTAGACTCCAACTCCTATCATCCATGACCATTGGCCATGTTATCTGAGTCTGATTGGGTCACATCTGGAAGGCCACAAATTCCCCATCCCTACCATATGGTGTGGTAGGAGAGCAAACAGTAGCTGAAAAGCAATTTAGGGGAGGTTTCAAGATGTTCTTAAACTGGGAGAGAGAAAAGGATGAAGGCAGTTAGAAAATGGTTTATACTTAAAAACACTGAAATAGTTTCCAACTTTGAACATAGATCTCTCTTTCTCTCATGGCCGTTTCCCATGTTACAATTTTAATTCAGTATCTCTTTCATTCACTTCCATAAAGGATAATATAATGTGGGAAAATCTAAGCCTCTGTGTCAGAAAAGAGAAGCACAAAGAATTCAGGATATTTTCTTTTTACTAAATGTGTTACCAAGAATGGAGCTGCAAATCTCCTCATCAGAATGACATTTTGTGAGGCATTAATATGAGTTTGATTATGAATTATCAGATTATCACATATTTAAATTCAATGAATCAAATATGTAACAGTGATAGAAGTGCTATTGACTAAGCATTGATTGGCCTTTGAAATTGTCTTTTTCTTATACAGTAGAATTGAGAAGTTATTATGAAGCGTTGAGGGTTTTGTTATAATTTATAGTTATAACTGAACAGAAACACTTCTGATGTTCAGTTCTGTAGAAAGCAGAGCAACATGGCAAGCAGAGGTCTAGAACTCCATTCAACCCAAGGACCTAATTCTATTCCAGAGAAGCTCTTCAGGAACTGTATTCCACTGATGGACAACAAGGGAGGGATTAGGGTTAGGGTTACAGTTTGGCTGAAATACCAAAACTACAAGCATGGAAACAGATATCTTCGATCAGTCTGCCCTGATCTTTGTAAACCAACACTGCCTTTTTAAAAATCCCTGCATTATTGTCTAATTTCACTTATTGTGTCTTAGACATCTGTTGCCTTATTTTACGTATATATTCAGTTTACTTTCTCTTTTGAATTAATGTGGCTGTTGAAAACTGAGTACATAGACTGCCTTAATATTTGACCCTGGGGCCGCTATGTTTTGTTCACACTGTTTTTCATATGCAACATTAGTGCAACTCGGGGCTTCTTGAGGTGGATGAAATGATGGGACATTGAGATGGATGAGTCTTTCCTACCTTCTGCCTTCATGGAGATGCAATGATGTTTCAGAATATTAGCTTTCCTGAAATTGGCTTCCTGTGAAATTGACAGATTGTACACTATAAAAATAATGGGTTAAATGCCATGTGTCAGGGCCGGGCCATGGGCTGCAGCAAGAAGGGGCAGAATGCTGGGTCCAGGGTACAAGCTCAAGCTGAGTCCAGAGCTCACTAACACCAGAGTCTTAGGGAAAATCAGTGGGTCCAGGTCAAAGGCATGGATGAAAGCAGTCCAGGTTGGCATGCGCAGAGAGCAAGTGAGTCAGAGCACAGTTCCAGAGTCAGTTTACCAAAGAGACGTTGACGCGAGGGTTGTAGCAGGCTGGAGCAAGGCAGGGTATACTGAGAGGAAAGACAGGAAGAGCAGGAAGGGCGCTGGCTGGAGGGAGGCAGGAACAGACTTGAGCAAGGCAGAAACAAACTGGAGCAGGGCTTGATCAAGGCAGGGGCCAGAGCACAAGAAGTCACCAAGGCATTTGTGTTGCTGTGGCAAGGAGCAGCAGTGCAGGGAAGCCTTTTATGGTCTTCAGGGTCTACAGCTGCACTGCATAATTGCTCCACGGGTGCTTCTTGCAAGGGCTCACAAAGACGCTCCTGGTTCTGTGGGCATTTGCAGAGTTATTCAGGCCCTGATCCTGACACCATGTTTCTTCTCACCAGTGAGACCAGTCTCTAAGAATAGAATTCTGTTTGCGACACTAGAAGGAATGCAGTGGGGGGTGGGGGCAAACTATGCCGATTTTACCTCCTCATCCTGCAGTCCCTAGCATACCTCCAGTGCTCTTCTGGAGAATCTCCCAACAGTCCAGAGCAGATTTTCAAAGAACATAAGGAATTGCAGCAGCTGTGGAAATACATTCCTCCCCCATTCTGCAGAAGAAACCCTTCTATCCATGGAAAGTAGATTCTGGATCAAGCTCAGAATGTCTATGTAATCTTCACAGGCTTTAACAACCTTAGAATAGAAACAGTTTTACGAAAATTCAGAAGTGTCAAAGACTATAGAAACATGGGTGCAGTACTCTCTCTTGAAAAGTCTGATTTCAGTTGTTCCCCAATGTATTTGGCAGTTTTATAATAGTACAGTTCGTTCCCGGGTTATGAACAACCCATGTTTACAAACGTACAGACTGTCATAAATCCAATATGAACATCTCTACTGAAAAGCCATGAATATCTCTAGGGAACTACATAAAACATTTGGCAAGTGTCATCAGTGGCTGCATAGTTCCCTAAAGATAGTCACAGCTTTTCTTTAAAGGTAGTTACAGTTTTTTTGCTAGAGATAGCTGTGACTATCTCTAGTGAATCTCTGTCTCCAAAGAACCATGCAATATCCCTAGGTAACTATGCGATGCATTTGGCAACGTATCATCTGTGGCAGCCTAGTTCCCTAGAGATACAGTATTCACAGCTTTTTGTTCTGGGCATCAGCTCAAGCATACCCAAGTCAGTGTATTTTGGGGCATGTGTAGGGTGCATAGTACTCCTTTGGTCTTTCTTTAGCATTTGGGCTTTCTTTAGCATTTCTTTAGCAGATTCTCAGTTGCTACAATTCCATTTATGGTGAGAGAAAGGAAATGGTGATACAAAGAACCCTCAAGGCCTACTTAAAGAAAGTGAGTCCAGTGCTAACTCCCCCGCTCCAGCAGCACAATAAAACTCTGACTCTACCACCAGGTCTGTCGTCATCAGTTAATGTTAGGTTTAATATTACCTCAAGAATGTTGTAAAGTGCTTGAAGAATTGTTTTTTTAACACTATATACATACACATATACATACAGATTCTTTCTCTCTCTCCATTACCTGTAGCTACTTTATTATTACTGTATTACCATTATTACAATGTTGTACTGTGTTTAAGATGGTTTAGTGAATATGGAAGTGATTTTGTTCAGTTTGAGTATCAGTGTACACTGACTTGTTTCCAACATCTAATTCCAATTTTCTGAAAACTCATTCCTTTCAAGTATTGCTAATTTTGCTGTTGGCAGTAAGATCTGCTCTTTCAAGCCATCCTGTGACACAGCACATCCTCCTGTAGTTAATAAATGTACATTAAACCTAATTTGCGGAACAAACCTTGGAACAATTCAATGTTGAGTGGCCAAACTCAGTACAACCCTTGATGGACTGTATGGTCATCTTTTTCCCAAGTCCTCAACCCCAACTGAAAGTGGTTGGAGCCATCACTGTACAATCTGATGCACTTGCCAATTCTGTCCCATATTCCTGGCCTGTTTCCCATCCTGTCTTCAGCAATTTCCATTGGTCTATACCCAGACTCATACAGAATGGCCACCACAGGCCTATGGCTCTTAAACAGGAACTGTTGGCAGCAGCACAAGCTTGTCACAGGTTTGAAAGTTGAAGATACTAAACTAGGATGACTATATCAATGCAGTAGCAGTAGCATCCTATTAGACATAAGTTGAATGCTCCCCATATGAATAATCAGCTTTTCACTTCTTTTGAAGTAAATAATACAATAAGTTGTTTCTTAAGGTTCTCTGAATGCATACAGATCAAAAGCTAATTAGCTTCACTTTGGTGTTTTGGGTACACTTGCAAAATGTTTTGGGGCGGGAAAAGAGATTGCTGGGAAATCACACTGAAGCAACACTTAAAGACTGCCCAACCCACACAAATTATGTCTCTGCTAGAACAAAATATGACTCCTGCTGGAAAAAAGTATGTCAAAATTACTGACTGCCATAGAGTTCAATGCTACTCCAAAGGGTCTTGTTTAGATTTGCCAATTTATACCCTTAAATGTGTACTTATCACAGTTGTAGTGTGATTGGGGCATCAAATTGCCTGTTCCCAAACTGAAAGCCTCAGCCATTGCCATATTGCTCTCTCACCCTTACCACCACCTGCCAAAATAGCACAAAACCAGGCACTAATTACTGAAGTGAGTACCAGTAGTTTTAAATTATCTAATTAGAATTTCTCATACTGATTGTAATGAGTATGAAAAAGGTTAATTGTGCAGCCCTTTCGACAAACATGATTTCTGGTTAACTCCTCTAAGCCTTCTTTTATTTTGTTCTTGGTATGAGTCCAAGCCCTGCCCAGATGTGATATCTTGCTATTCAGAAAGTCACCATTGCTGCAGCCAGTTTTAAGTATAATGAGCCGCCTTATAACAAATTCACAAGAGCCTTGCACAATTTGGCAATTGCCTACTTCAGTCAGAATTTCTGTCTGCATTTCATAATGTCCTGATTTGTGACTTTGAGTCTGCTTCTTTATAAGCATCCACTGAACCACAGTTTACCAGTCTACTAATCTAGCAGGGAACAAATGTATGTTAAACGGGAGCTCTCAAAGCTTTTTGCTGAGGCATTCTTCAGTAGTGTTCCAACTTCCATAGAGAAGCAGACATCATCCTGTGGTTTTGCTGTGCTCTGTTCACATTGTCATGAGGAGCTAATCAAGGAATCAGATCAACTCAGATCCCTTGAACAGCTTCATCTTTGTAACTGGTGAACTATGTAAATGAATTTCAGCAGATATAAAGTTCTGTTTATGGAAAGTTTTGCTGTAGCAGTACATATAAAACAAATCCAAGAATTTTAGGAGACTCCAAACTAAAGTCAGCTGCGCAATGTAGCAACTGAAAATGTAAATGCAGTTCTAGGCAGCCTCAGCAAAAGATGACAAGACCAGACCTTAAGAAGTTATGGTTCCATTCTAATCTGTTTTGGTCAAACCTCATAGCATTAAATTCTGAACACTGTGAATTAAGAGTATTGACACACTGGAACTGTGTTCAGAGGAGGACAATAAAGATAATGAGTCCCAATAGGAAAGGTTGAGGGAACTGAGTATGTATAGCTTGAAGAAGAGGTGTTACAGTAGTAACCCTTCTGCTATTTGATAATAACGTCACAAAGCCTCAAGCTTTGAGCCTCAAGCCCAAAGGTCAAATCCAGCCTACCTGGGGTACCAATCCAGTCCTCTGAAGATCCCCAGATTGCCTTTCCCCAACTCATCCTTTGGTGGTTTTCTGACTTCTGTGGTTTGTTTTCCATTTAAAAGGTATTAAGTACTGGCAGTAAGAGCCTTCAGCTACTATATGCTGGTGATTGGGGCCTCCCCACTTTTGCCTTCAGGTGCACCATGCACTGGAATGCTCCATTCCATACCCCTCCTAAATGGAATTTGACCCTCAGGCTGAGAGAGGCTCACCACCTAGGCACAGCTGATAAGGCAAATGTGCATTCTGTTGTTCCATAGGGTGGGACCTGAATGAACACATTCAAATTGGAAGAAACAGCCCCTCGTGCTGAGAACTTCCTGATGGTACAGACAGTTTAGCTATGGAACAGAGTACCCTGGAAGGTGGTTGACTCTCCTTCATTACATATAAATTAGAGGAATGCTATAATAAATGGATTCTCTGCATCAACTAAAGATCAGGCTGGATTATTTTGCGGTACTTTTCAATTGTTTGATCAATGGACATGCAGAACTGGCCAAATAATTGAACAGACCATTATGCACCCCTCCATTCAAGTGGCCCTTCCCATGGAAACCTCTCATGACTACCTTTTCCACTCTCCATGTTATATCTAGAAGTTGGGCAGCTCTAAGCTTTTCCATACCCAAGTTCTGAATCAGACTTGGCTGTACTTGCCAAAATAGATCAGCCTGGCCTGCCCACAAAAAGCTGTAGCACATGTCTGCAAAACGATTGAAGCTTCCCATCTTAAATTGCAGTGTCTGCATGGTTCTTAAAATAGCAGGGAAGCTTAGAACCTTCCTACTGTGGAGCCACCTGTATGGACCTCTTGTAGTTCTTTCAGCTTAAATGATTGTTTTTCAGGATTTTTAGGGAAATGTTGACAACTCTGTTGTGTCTCCTCATATGGCACATTTCTGCATATCTAACTTAAAACAGTGTTCGCAGCCCCTAAAGTAACATGGTTTGTGTCACATAGGTTATATTGTAGCAAGTAGATACAAAATAATAACCAGATGTTTGGACCTGCAGTTTCTATTCAGCACATTTGTCTGGATAATGGGGGCTGTTGCTTTTTTTCCTATATGCCAAGACAGTGAGGCCATTCGACTGACAGATGGGAAAGCTTTACTAAAAAGGCATGGTATGTCTGTTAATGTATTTATAAATTACTTTTCTCCCCAGAATGGCCCCTAAGGTGAAGCACAATTTTAAAATAGTCAATATAAGTGCAAAGCATGATTTAAAAGAGGGACGGGGAGCTTCTTTCAGCCCAAAAAATATTCAGGATGTGCATTCCACTGGTGAATGGGATCAAAGGGGTGGGAACAATTGCAGAAGGGACCAAGCATACAAAAACTACTGGTGTATTATAGCTGACTGCTGTTACTGCTAGTAACTAAGCCTTATGAGACTTTGTAATTCTAAAAGCCTTTACTTCAGCCTTTTAGAATTACCAAAAAAAACCAACAACAACAGCAGCAACAACCCTGTATAAAAACTAGGAAACCATCAAAGGGATTAACAGTCTAGGAAAGGGAGCCAGTTGAAGGAAGCATGGCCCTCTGACAAACCCTGGAGGACCAGATTGGGACACCAGGAGAGCTGGCTGTGTGACTAAGGCTCCCCAGCCCTGTACTAAAAAAAAAAAAAGAGAGAGACCAGAATAAAACTTAGAAATTCATCAAAAGCCAGCTAACATAAAACCAGCTTTACAGGCCATTTTCAGAACTGTGTAGGAGAGTGGGGAAAGATAGCCTTCTATCATTTCCACCTGAGGCTAGATAATGTCAAAGAGCATTGGAACATGAGAAATCATAGGCTCTCCCATGAGATCATCCACTTTCTCTTTGTACAGGGAAGAAGCAGGGAAATTCCTTTAAACAGGCTCAATGTTTAATTGGTTTTGTCCTCCATCATTGCTCTGGCCATCTAATTATGCAATTTATTGCTCTGAGCTCCTCAGATAAAGGAGCCTGAGAGAGCATTTCAAAGCAATCTTGTCAGCATCCTGAGCTATCTCCCTATTCTACAGATCAATCAGGGCTTTCACCAGCTCTAATAGCTGAAAATTCCCAGTGCATGCAAGAAGCCTTCTGGGTCATTTAGTCTCTGCTGGGGGCCATATCGATAGGTTACAGGCCCAACTAAGAGCTTCTAGAGCTTCTGAACTTCTTGTGGCCACACAAATGCATAACAGGGTATACTCATGTCCAAGACTTGCTGCAGTTTGTCCATTAAATACTGAATCGTGGCTTATTCTTAACATCTGAATAAGGCCATTGTATTGCCTTTCTATTTTAAATGCCCATACCACTTTTGAGAAAAATCTTAAACCCCAAGACAAATGACTGATTAATTTATTCAGACATCTTTGTTTCAAGTTGATGTTCAGTTCAGGTTCCATATTATACCTTACATGATCATAGCTTTTATTGTAGTGTGTCATATAAAATACTTGCTTTTACCCTGGGAAGAAGCAACTGCATATAACCCAAGAATAATGATCAGTTCTGTTACCCATGGATGTTTAATGCCATTTATTGTATCAGTAGAAGGATTACATCAGTCACAGCAATATTAAACTTTTGTAATGAATAATTGTAACTATATTTAATTGGCAGAACTTTCTAGAGCTGGGAAAGGATAGCAACAGTTCTCTGAAGAACTAGGCCTTTACAATTTGAGTAAAACAGTTTTGCTTGTTGCTTTTTGCCATTTAAGCTACAGTAAGGTCCCTGCTCTTCAGTGAGGCTTAGCAATGTCAGGCTCTTATCTTGCTAGAGGGAATTGTGCTAATATAGTGCTGTTCTGACCTTGAATAGCCTATACACTGGGTGAAGACATACACATAAAAACACAGGTCACTTAAGGACGTAGGCAGGCCAAGAGAAGTATGTCTAGGGCCCTGCCCACTTCTGCCTTAGCAGATGTAGTCCACAGTATTTTCCCTTCTTGATAGCTTTCCAAGTTATTTTCAAAACTGTTTATGCTAATTGTTCCCTTACATGGATTTTCATGGTGTCTGTTCCATATGTTTGATTCTACATGGAAAAACTTCTGCCTGTGGCTAGCTACCTTGTGTATAGTTCTTTACTTTATGCCTCTTTATTCTTCCATTTGAAAATTCAAGTTTCCCTGCACCTTGATAGTAATTTAGAGGTAATAATCTTGAATACATACTTTATATAGATTAAAATGGTCTTTTAGATTCTTTTCTAGCTTGCATTCTGTTTTTCTTGCTTTATTTTGGAGTGCTGCCTTTATGCAAGTTGTCTTAGACCATGCTTTAGGCAACACACTGAAAGAGGAAAGATATGATGGTCCAAGTGTTGGACTGTGGACTTGGAAGATCTGGGTTCTAGTTTTCACTTGGCCATGAAGCCCACTGGGTGACTTGGGGCCAGTCACACACTGTCAGCCTAACCTACCTCATGAGGTTGTTGTTACGAGAGCTATAGAGGTATGTAAGCTGCCTTGCATTCCTTTCAAGAGGAAAATTCAGTATAACAACCACCATCACCAAGAGAATTTACTCAGGCTATTCTGATTGCTTTTTAGGAATACTAGTGCGCTCTGCTCCATTAATTATCAGTTGGTTTCCCATTTGTTTGTTGGTTTTGTTGTTTTGATTTCCAGGACTTTTGGCACTACTACAGCTGTAACATTTTTTCTTTCAAACTTTTTGACACACCCTCAAGGCAACTTTGCTTTATTGAAGACAGACTATTTTAAGTGCCTGGTCAGTACAGGAACTTTTATTGAAGTAATTGATGTTGACAGAGTAGGTAATTGGTACATCTCCACTTTTTATACTGAGACAGACTGGCCCAAACATGTTAGCCAGGTGCTGAACCCTTTTAAACTGCGTCTTTCCTAGGCATTTCTTGTTGCTGAACTGTGCTAATATTAAGAAACTTCTCCCACCAAAAAAAGAAAAAAAAGTCAAATACCTCCTAAAATAGAAAACATAACCCAGGCCTAATCACTGTGTAATCCATTGTGTTCTTAAGAAATTATTTTCTAAGTGTAAGAGAGGAAGACTTACATTTGTACCATACATTGCCTAACATGCACATTTGATTGTGGAAGTAAAAGAACTGGTATTTAGAAGAAGGGGCGTCTTGGTGGCTGCCCCTAACCTTTGGAATGGGCTTCCTAAAGAGATCTTCCTGGTGCTGTCTCTACTTTCATTTTGGCTCCAGAGAAAGCCCATTCTTTTTTAAAGATTATTTGAGATCTGATTTTAACAGCAGATTATAAGTGTTCACTCTGCTCCAGCAGATTTCCCTCTTCCACCTGTACTTGTATTTGCATTGTTGGCTTATATCTTGATATTGTTAGATGCTTAGAGAGTCTTGTTGGGCTATTGAGTGCCAAATACATTTGAAAATAAATTAATAAATTAATAAACAGTGCAGATATTTATTATTTGTGACATCTGCATCCTTCTTGTGACTTTACCCCAATGAGTTTCTTAGTTGGTGAGTTAGAGCCCTCCTCCTCCCACACAAAACCTGCTCAGGTGGCTGGATGGTCTTCAGATTCCATTCTTTATATCCTGCTTGCTTTCTGAGATAGATGGTAACCAGAGATAGGGGGTTTCCATTATGCAGTCCTGACTTTGGAATGCCCTTCCTGGGAAAGCTCACACAATATTGAATCTGATGAATTTTGGGTACCAGAACAATATCTTTCCATTTTCTCAGGCCTTTTAAAGATCTTTCAGACTTTTTTGACCTGCTGTTTTTGTATGTGCACCCTCAAACTGGAAAGAACAATGATATAAATTTTAATCATTTAATGATATTTTAAAAGTCTTGATAAAATGTTAAGTAATGATTCCATAGCAAGCTTCAACTAATTAAAAGGTTACCTCAGTATAATGGAGGGAGGATTTTTTCCCTTTTTGTCACAGACAATTATAGTGGATTTAGACAAGAACTTGTCATTTTCCATAACCAACCTGATGTTTTTCAAGATATCCTTATAGTGGAAACTTTCAGTCCTACCAAGCATTGATGAGTGTATGTGCAAATGACTGGAGACAATGAGCAGAACTCTGGTGACATAAAATTCATGCACCACCTGTCTTTTCCAATAGCATATTGTTGTTGTTGACAGCCAGCATAGCATAATGACAGATGTATTGTGCTTGGACATGGGAAATCTAGAATTTATGCTACTCTTAAGCCCAAAGGCTTCCAGGATAACTTATACAGTTCAATACAGCAACACAATAATAACATTTTCTATGGGAAAGATTGAGATACACGGATTGAAAGCAAGGCTTCTTGTGTTTTGGAACCTCCCAAATACAGTGCCTTCAGCCTGTCATTACAAGCTTTGTTTAGTTTATTTTTTTTAATGTGAAGAGAGTTTTTATTAAAACCTCTGTCAGCAGACTTCTCATGTATTTAGCTTTTTATTTTGCGTTTGTCTGGCATATACTTTGGTCTGTGTTTGAGACCTGTTTGCATATTTCCCACTTTCAGAATGAAGGTGCGTGTGCAGAAGGTATGGGGCATTGTGCCAGCATCACTACAAAGACAGAGGCCCACCTGGTCTAATCACTACTTGCCTTCTACCAATCAGCTCTTTAGGAGTTTGTTCAGCACCAACTGCTATAGCAGTTTGTGTTTCTCATTTGTTGCTTTTACATTTCTGTATATATAGTGATCATTTTTTCTTTTGTTTTACATTTATTTATTGCATGTCACTGTTCTTTAACTGAAAGTATGCATTGCCTGATACATTTTTTACCAAAGCTGATGTACAGAGGATCGTGCTCTTGTTCTAGAGTTGTGTATATCCATGGGGGGGGGGGGCACTCTTGGTGGCCCTAATTTTGTACGAAACAAGGTGATCAAAGTGAAAGATACCTGTAAAGTGGGAAAGCCAAATAGTTTCTAATATTAAATCCCTATTTTAAATGTGTTTCTTATTATGAGAATTTTATTGGTTTATCTGTTTATAGCCTGCCTTTTTCCTGCAAGGAACCCAAAGCAGCTTATATAATTGTCTCTCTCCTCCACATTTTATCCTGTAAGGTAGGTTAGGTTGAAAATCAGTGGCTGGCCCAAAGTTCAGGAATTCTCATTGGAAACTAGTACTTAGATATCCTAAGTCCCAGTCCAAAACTCTGACTACTACAAAACACTGCCTTTCAATATGTTGCCTGTTTTATTTTTTTGTGCTTTGACAGGCCTTGTTCTACTTCAGGGATAGGAAACCACTGGCCCATAGGAAAACTTGACACACCAGGCTGGACCACAAAGCCTCAGATGAAGCCCTTCCCAATGCTTCAACCCCTCCGAGGAGAACATTTGCTCCCTTATTGTTTTTGCCTTATGGTGGTTGCTACAAAACCGCAAGTCTGGTTCCTTGGTGAATTTGTGAGCCAGGAAAAATCTGAGTGGAGCAGAGTAGCCTCCCTGACTGAGGGACTGGCAGCAGGATTTCTAGCTGGAATTTTGGCTGAGGACTGAATAAGGTCAGGGACAGGCTCATTGTCGCTTGATGTCACCCATCTTATGGAAGGTGCAGAGTGGACGAGAGCAATTTTCCCTCCAGACCAAAATTAACTTGACCCACTCTTTCTATTATATATTCTTCCTGTATATCTTTCAACAGTCACCTTTTGTATTCTTGTTAGTATTTAAGAGGAGCTGTTCAGACAACAAGGAAGGATCTTTACATAAAGGTACAATATGAGCACCCTGTGAAGATACTGCTTTTTTTTTCTTGTATAGGTCATTAACGGGTACATTCCTGTTAGACTCAGAATGTCATCTTACTTCTTCTTGCCAGACTCTGTGAACAGAATGTATATCCTGTCTGTGCTTGTAGACACATTGGTAAAGGAAGTTCACACCACCGAAACTATAGGAAAAAATAATTCTTGGTGACTCTGTCATATAATTAGAAAAGCAAGGAAATTCCCAGTGTAGACAACTAATACCATGAGTCATCAGAGCTATGTAAAAGATGAAGCGCTTGGTGATCATTCTTGTCAATGAATACAGGTCAATATATGCACAGAAGGGCTCATACTTCTCTTAACATTGAACATATTTCTTGACCTCCTTTCATTATAGTTTGGTGGATTATGTTGAGGACCATCATAATATGTCAACACATCTCTAACCTTGCTTATTTTCTTAGAGAATTCAGTTTATTTTTAAGCTCCTATCTGGTATTTGCTTTATCATCTCCCTTTTTCAAAATTAATGACATTAAAGGTTATTGTGAGTGCTAGAATTGATGTGTACAGATTATTTCCACTTATAAGTAGCTACAATAATATTCAAGCCAAGCCACTTCCCAACTTTCTAGCATGTTGTCATATATTTAAAAGAAATGGGTGAAAATCATGCTTCCCTAGTGCGCACGTATTAACAGCCAAATGTATCAGCGTTTGTTCCCTTCCCAGATAGTCTGGTGGGCTGCAGATATTCTGAACTTCAGCATCCATCAGCCCCAGCCATCACAGCCAGTGTTCAGAAGTGCTGGGAACTATAGTCCACAAAATTTGAACAGCAGCAGGCTGAAAATGGCTGGAATAAGAGGTGCTGGGTTTCAGATTGGTAGAATTTTATGTGTGTTTTTGGGTTCATTTTGCTATATTTTTAAACCTCTAATAATTGGCAATGAAAGGAAAAATCTGTTTAGTTGTGTATGTATCTGTTTTGCTTATGTGTTAGGGAACTTAACTGATGCCTCAAATGTATTCCTTCTCATGTGAATTTACAGTTCATGCTTTTTGTAACCACCCACTCATGGTAGACTTGCATTCAATGGGAAATCTATTTATCTTTCAGCAAGGTAACTCCCAGGGTTTTTTAAATTATCTATCCTTGAGATGAAAGAACTTGTTAATATTTGTGAAGCCAAAACCTATTGTTTCAACATGTTCTCTATGTGGCATACAGAAGATGTATCTTAATCCAGTGTTTCTACATGTTCTTCTACAGCTTTGTCTTAATCTTAACCTTTCCTAGCTAACTGGAGATAAACATTGTCCTTGGTAATTTAACCCCAGGTTATGCAGCTAGGCTGTGATTTTTATTTCAGTGGGGGAAATTTGACTACCTTCTTAACTCTGTTCCTTGAAACAAGTGCAAAAAAGTGCTAAAATGCTTAATTTTGGCTGGAACACTCCCAGAAGGGAAAGTCCTAAGTGAAGGGAAATTTGAGGCTTATAACTTAAGAATTCTGGACTGTTATAGGAATAATCTTTATGGTTACTTTTTTGTGTTTTCCCAGAATTACTGTAGTTCTGTTAACAGGTATTTTTTTTTCACTTAAACATATTTCTAGGCAGCTTGCAAAATCCAAAACTATAAAATAATTCAAGCATAGAAATCAGAACAAATAATCACACAATTAAGATGCATATATTGTATAAAAGCAGATTGTTAAATCCAATATATTTTAAACACCAGGGCAATCCCAAAATGGTGTGTTTTGCATTGTTTCCAAAAACTGAAGGGATGTGTGTTTGACATACCATTTCCCAAGACCAAATGAAAACTGTCAGCTGATAAAGAATAGTAAGAATGTACTTATTCTTCTAAAATAAATTTATGAGGAATGCCGATGAAGATTTTTGCCAGCAGTATATATTTAAAACTGCTTTCCTAAGCATGATCTTAAACAAGCAATACACTGCCTGACATTTCTTGTGGTGCCATTCCTACGTCTAATAGCACATTTTGTAGTTCTAGCTGTCTTGTAAGCATGTACTTTCCCACTGAGTTATGGTCCCTCCTGTTTCCACATAAAAAGACTTCAATATTTGCCACACCTCTGAGTATTATTATTGGTTCTGAAATCTGTTACTGAAATCCTAACAACTGAAACGCCTTCTCTAGTAGCGAGGTGACAGTTATTATGAAGTGTAGTGATCTCTAATGAAATCAGTCAGAGAATTTTTGTACTGCTTATTTCAATTGTGTTCATCATGGTACACTTTTGTGTTTCAAAGTGAGATTGCATGTGGTTTATCTGAACACTCTGGGCAACTAGTTAATAAATTTCCACAATTAGACTGTTCCTGCTGTTTCTCCAAGTCCTCTAGTTAACGAAAACCATAGGAATTGGTTTCTTTTGTCTATCTAACTACTTGCAGAGCTCAGGAAATATATTGCATTGATGTCAAGCATTTTTTCCCTCCTGCAGTGCCAATTTCTATTTTGAAAAGCGACAGGAGATCATAGCAGAATTCTAGATCAGAAAGATTTCGACTTGAACCTTTGATTGGATAAATAACATAGAAACTGTTGCTAACCTTCCATTTTACCTTTTGTTGCACTAGTCTGAGAATATGCTTCTTGTAGTGGATACTGGCTCTTACATCTTGCTAAAGCACATGAACTATTTCCAGCACTATTTACACATGTGTGCCTTTCTCATACTTTTCAGGCTTTTAGAGCAAGAGCCAGGTTAAAAAGTGTGCTTAGGATCCTGCTGAATTGAAGTATTGGAGTGTCAGCTGCCACTGTTCTAAAGGCATATGGGTTTTGAATCGCTTTCAGTCCTTTTTCTGCTGGTTGTAAATTGTCCATATAACATTTTGGATAGTAAAATGGGAAGTGAATAGCAGATCTTTCAGGAAAAACATGCAGATTCAGGTAAATAAGTAAAGCCAAAGATGCTTCTTTTATTGTAGGGGTTTTGGTTTTTGGGTTTGTTTGTTTGGTTTGTTTTTTTTTTTTTTTTTTGGGCAGAATTTCTTTAGAGGTTTCTTCCAGTGTAATCAGGCAACAGAGAATACATAAACCTATGATAAGTGTTTATGTTTATGACTGTCACCAAGAGGAATTAGTTTCATTGTGTGACTGTACAATAACATTGTTATTATAGACTAAGCAGCACCTGTGTTTTGACCTCTAAAATAAGGCAAAATTGGTGGGGAATCTGTAAGGTGTGGTTGCCCTGAAATGCCTTTAAAATTATCCTCCTGTAACAATTGATGCTGAAAACCCAAAAATGGGTGGGACAAAGTATGTGGAAAAAAGTAATGATTCTGATGCAAGGAGAATACTGTTGTATTGTTCCTGGAATAGCTTGGGTAGGAGAAGGTGAAAGGGGGGGGGGGGTATCTTACCTCTGGAAACGTAAATTTCCTCCCTTTCCACTAAGAAGTAGAGTAAGCAGGAAAGGCAGAAACTTACCAAGTAAGTCCAGCTGGTAATTTGAGGGCCAGGGGTCTCATGCAGTTGGGGGGTGTTTTAAAGTTAGCACATTCTTACACTTGTGTCCACCGATTATGTGTATGGCAGGTGGAGGAAGTGCTGTTTGGATATTAGGTAAATCTTATTGCAGATGCCTTTTCCCACCCCCCTTAGTTTAATTATTTCTTTAAATATTATTATCTAAAGGTGCAAAATAGTGGCAATGCAATATCTGAAGTGGTGCCTCTTAGAACACTGTTCTTTAATAGTGGCGATAATATGAATTAACAAATAAAACACACTGAGTATCAATAGCAGTAGTTACAAATTCTCTTTTACATCTGTTTCATTGAAGGCTATACTACAAACTGACTTCATTTATCTGTGAAGAAATAACGAACGGTAGCAAATTAATGAGGTTTTTAGACCTCAGTTCTTCTTCAACTGTGTTTGCAGATGGCATAGAAAGAACTCAGTGGCCTTAACAATAAAAGTTTGCTGTTTTGATTTTATATTTTTCTAGAGGAAATGTCAGCCTATCGTGTGCATATCTAGCATTGTTGGCTATAATAGCCAAACATATTGGAAAGCAAGAAAATAGGAAACATATACTTGAATCAAATAATATTGTAAGCAAATGCAGGAATAGCTATGTAAATTTGCTCCTAAAATCTCGGGCAGAGTGCAACAATATACACCAGGGCTATGAGGTCTATGAACAAAGAGGGTAGATGGCTAGAATTCATTTGGAGAAGAGTACAAAATGAATCCGACCGAATACAGCTTAGTGCACGTTATTGTGTCTATTCCATGGTGGTGAAGGTCCAAGGAAATGCTTTCTTACTACCAACATTGCATTCCCACAGTGTTGCCCAGCAGAGCTTTCCATGTGGTACAGAGCCTTTTACACTCTGACTCAAAAGAATACCCAATCAAACCCCTTGAGCCCCACTGTGTGGAATTTGCATGGCACTCTGAGGATAAAATCACTTGGATACTTAGCAAGTTGGACACCACAGTTATCCCAGTTTCATCAGTGGAGGCATCCAGTGTACCACCTGATTCCATCCTACTGGATGAGTTTCAGCTATTGAAGCCTGAAGATAGGAATGCTTGGAGCTACCCAGCTGCAACCCATTCGATCACCTTGCCCAAGAAGGAAATTTTGGCTATGGGGTCTATAGCTATTTACATCAGCTGGGCCCAGATTAGGTTTTTTCAGGAGTGTTGCAATCACAGCTGCTGGCACCAAAGAGACATTGACAACCTCCTGAAAAAACCTAATCTGGGCCCAGCTGATGTAAATAGCTATAGACCCCATAGCCAAAATTTCCTTCTTGGGCAAGGTGATCGAATGGGTTGCAGCTGGGTAGCTCCAAGCATTCCTGGAAGAAACAGATTATCTACAGTAGATCCATTTCAGTTGGGCATCATGCCTGGTTTTGGAAAGGAAACCACCTTGGTTGCCCTGTGGAATGACCTCTGCTGGGATCTACATAGGGCCACCTTTGAAAACAGCCTGGACGCTGCACCTAGTTCAGAACATGGCCACACAGCTATTGACGAGGACTGGTTTTCATGAACATATCATTCTGGTCCTTCACAAGCTGCATTGCCTGCCAGTTGCCATCCAGGCTTGATTCAGAGTGCTGGCTTATATAAAAACATATAAAGCCCTAAATGGTTATCTGAGGGAATGCCTGTCTCTGTATGTTCTCACTCAATCACTAAGGTCTTCACTGGAGACTCTTCTGCATGTGCCTCCCACTAAAGAGGTGAGGGGGGGGGGGAGATTACTAGGAGAGCCTTCTCTGTGGTGGCACCCCACCTTAGGAATTCACCCCCTATTGAAATCCACCAGGTGACATCTTTCTTTTTGTTGCCAATAGAAAATTTTCTTATTCCAGAGTTATTTTGGTGATTAATTTGATTTTAATAACAGATCTTGATTTTGATGTTTTGCCTTTTGTGAATTGAACAACCAGATCAGATTGCTTTTATAAATTGATCTTTTAAAATTATTTTTCTATTGTTTATTTATGATTTTGTTGTCTGGTTTTATCCTATTGTTTTACTGATTTAACCTGAGTAGTATTTTAACTAATTTTATTGTTGTGCCTCTGACTATGAGGAATTTCGAAGAATTTCCAAGAAAGTGAATGATAGCTGCAAATTTGGGCTGGGTGTGAAAGTTGGTCTATTTCCCCTTTTCTCATACTTCCTTCTACTGTAAGGCAATTGATGAACTCTGTTTGCTTCCAGGTGGCAGGAAACTTTTGAAATGCTAAATATTCTGTTTCAAGAGCTGGTGTTTCAACAGTGTACATAGCTTAAATTTGCTGGCTGTACATTTATGTTTCAGTCATGTACTGTGCCCAGGTGTAGCACTCCATTTATCAGGATGTGAGTTTTGGGTTTCTGCCGTCTTTCCAGTATTTTCAAAGCAAAGAATTAAAGTTGTATGCATCTTTTTCCTCTCATCTTCTGAAAATAAGTACAGGAGTCAGACTCTTTCTGAAAAAAGAAATGTAGATTTGTGAGCTGAATTTTTATATAAAATGTCATTCTGTAAACTCAGTGTTCAGTAGAGTGGTACAGTAAACTACAAACTTCATTTTGCTTTTGCAGATAGTGTAATGATAGCAATAATAGTAGGAAACAGAACATGATGTTCAGGTTGTGGGTTCAAATGCTGTAAAGCCAACATCAGGATGATTATCACATCTGCATCAACACCTCGGTGGCATTTTCCAGTTTTTCCAATCTTGATTCTTAACTGTTCTTTCTAGGGGACAACCTGCATACAGTACACAAAGCTCCAGTGGTCATTTTTGAAAGCACAGTTGCAGGGCTTTAGAAAATGGAGTCAGTACTGCTTAACCTTTGTTTTTCTACCTTCTTTTTGTTCTGCCTATCTTATTTGGTTGTGACTCCCTCCTTACTTTTGTAAACCAAAGGAGGAGGAGAGTTGCCACAAAAAAATAGCAAGGAGAATGGCCCTTATTCAGCACCTTCCCTTCCCTCTGCCACTTCACCATGCGAATTTGCATCCTTCCAGAGATGTTTTTCTTTTCTAAAATTGCCCATCAGGGCTTCATTACATGTATTTGCACATAACGTGTAATTAGCCTATCCTAGCCTTCCCTAAGCTAGTGTCTTCTAGATGTGTTGGATTACAGCTCTCATCATCCCCAATTCCATATAGGTGGGGCTGACAGGAGTTGTAATCTATTACATAATTCCTGAAGGCAATAGGAAGGGCTAAGACTGGCCTATCCTAGTACACGCAACTGTCCTTTGTGTTCATTCCTGTACATCTTGCATGTGATTATTTCCCTGAAAGGTGTGTTTATTGGTTAGCATTCTTTTAGGCAAGAACAGGCAAAGGGAGCACATTCTTCCCATCAGTCTAGATTGCAGAAGTCATTATGGTAAACTCTGTGGTATACCTCTCCTGTCTCCAGCTGGCCCTGCTAATTTTACATAGTTCACTGGCATGCTGTACATGATCCAGCAGACTAGCATTTACTGGTGGTTTCTGGTCCAGTGAGTAATGAGTTGGGCTTATTTTATGAACTTGATTTTCATTTTCTGTTCTTTTGATCTCATCAGTAGTTCATTCTCTTTCATTATAGTCTCCAATGTTTCATGTTCACTTTCAAAAGTATGTTATGCCACATAAATCATAGTGACATTGAAAATGTCCAGTGCTTCTTCATGGTAATGATTAAAATGAAAGTGATAATAGCCTATATAGACATCTCTAAATGGTAGGGTCCACATGTGTTTGTTTATAGAAAATAAAGCACTTCTGTTTAGTTTAAATGAGGGACCCAATCTCAAAGGTTTGGTTTGGTTTGGTTTGGTTTGGTTTGGTTTGGTTTGGTTTGGTTTGGTTGGGTAGAATTCTTCACTTTTGATTTATAAATGACTGAATGCTTTGGGCCCAGCATTTCTGGGTAGTGTCCTTCTTTTCACAGCTGATATGGTAATGAAGAGCACCCATCTTCTTATACTTCTTATACTATACTATGCTGCCATGTCCGTACAGCAAGGATACAGTTGCCCTGTATTTATGAAGAGAATGCAGTGGATGCATTAAATGCCTCCTTATACAACAGTCTGTTCATGTGTGGTGGTTTGCTGGATGAATCAAGACTATTGTCTCCTAATACACACATTGGTATTATTAACTGCAGTTACACATAATATGTGAATTCACCAAGAGCAACATTCTGGTTTCTGACTGCAAAATATGGCATTCAGCTGTATTGCTGATGCTTTGGCAAGCACTAAGACTGTCTTCAGCCATTGTAATTGTCAGCAGATTTAATCAATCCTTATTCCTCTAGAGTGGCAGGTTGGAAGAAGGAAAGCCTGTTGTTTATACAGCTTTCACCTACACAATAGTTCACCTGACACAGAATTAGCATACGAGGGAAACTTGTGTGGTGTTTAATGTGATCCTAGGATACATGCCATCATATTTGTACAACGGAGCTGTGCTGTCAGCATAGAATTTTGGCTTATGTTGTTTCACTTGGTAAGCTGCTTTTGTTGCACTGGGGTAGATATGACCCAATCTCGGCATTAAAGTGCTGATGGAAGAAGTCCTAGGATAAAGCTGTAAAATGCTCCAACCCAAGTTTCCATGCATGGATGCATCCAGCTAAGCTTCCTGGATCTCTGTGTAGGTACTTTATTAGAAGACTGTTGGACTCATTCCGGCCTCTGTGGAAGCCACTTCAGAATGTATTGTCTCTCTTTTCTCTCTCCTCACTTTCTGTGACTCTTCTCAAGTGCTGCATCCCTTCTCCTTCATCTCAGATGAACAGAAAATATTGAGCTTTCAAAAACTATCTAGTGCAACAGGAGATCTTGTAGTCAAAAATTCCCAGGACTTCCCAGCACACTCTTTGCCCTTGTAGAGGGAAAGCCTGGGACATAAGTCTGAAACTTGTCTTTAAAAGTGCTGCCAGCTGTGCAAAACAACAACAACAACAACTCTTAGCTGTGTGGTTTCCTGAGCACTTAGTGTCACATTTGATCAAGGATGCATGCACAGTTAACTATGCATGCACAGTTAACAACACACTAGCGTAACAACCTCTTAGGCCACAGGTCTCTGGTATGCTCAAGGAATAATTAGATTAGATACATCCTTGAAGGGTAAGTCTGCTACTGATAGCAGTAATGATGGCCAGGTTCAGAGATGGCGGTTCTGAATGCCAGTTGCTAAGAACTCCAGGAAAGGGTTTCCTTTCATGTCTTGCTTGTGGGCTTCCCAGAGGCAGCAGTTTGGCCACCATAGGATACAGGATGTTGACATTTTGGTCCAATTCAACAGAATTCTTACATTCTTCTGTTGCTTTACAAGGAGTCACATTGATATTTAAAGAAGATGCCAGGTGCATGGATATGTTTTTCTGAGCATTATGTGTAAATCAGACCTCCTGCTCTCACCCTGGATAGGATGACCCAGGTTCAAGTCCCTACTTGGTCATGAAGCTCACTGGGTCACTTTGGACCTGCCACTCACTCCTGGCCTAATCTACCTCATGGGGTTCTTAGGAGCTTAAAATGGGGAGAAGAATCATGTAAGCTACCTTGTGTTCTTTGCCGGAAAAAGATGGGATAGAAAATAAGTAAATATATACAAAGGAAAATTGGTTGTCATTATTCAGAATATTATGGCTTCAATCCAAAATATAAATACAATTCTAAATATAAATGAAAGTTAGAAGGTAACTCCCATTTAAATCAGTATGACTTTCCTCTGAGTAAATAAAAGTGAATTGATGTGTAAATGGTAACAAAAGTCAGGTTTGGCATCTTTATTGGTTCCTGTGAAGACACTGAAAAAGTATTTAGAAAGTAGGTTCAAAGGAATATTTTCTATGGGCCATCCCACTTTAGAACTCTGTTTTGGACTTTTTATTCCATTTATGATTAATTGTATTTCCATCCCATCTTTTTTCCAGCAAAGACAGCTTTGCTTCTCTGCCCTATGTGTTATCTGTAATTAATATGTAGCAATTTCATGATGTTTTTTCTCTGCAAGCACTGATAAAAAGGAAGTGAACATGTTTCAGCAAACTTTGTCTTATTCAACAGTAAATAGTAGAAAACTAGAGAGGTCGTATTGGGTACTATGTCCTGAAGCTGTATAAACTAGTTTAATCAACTAATAATCACATAGTTCCACCCGCTATGGTTTGTTTGTTCTATTTTTGCTTTTGTTTTGCAATATTTCCCTTACCCTTGCATATGCTTTTCTGTTATGGTGAATACAAAAGCAGAGTTACTCTTTCATCTGTGCTTGTAAAGCAAAACTCTCTCTCTCTCTCTCTCTCTCTCTCTCTATACACACACACACATACACACATATATACATATATGTATATATATTGTATATTATATATAAATAAACTAACTAACTTTAGGCTTAAAAAAACTTTTGAAAACTGCATATTATTTTTTAAACATTAATTCCCCTCCAGAGTTGCCCCAGCTGCCTATGAATGCATGCAGTTACCCAAGACAGTATATTTTATGGCAGCTAATGACTCAAGAAGTAGATCCCAGGATCCTTTGCTAAACTGTAGCAGACATTGAGGTGAAGCTCTAGGATAATTGCCTTGTGTAGTCATATTGGGACTGCAAAGAGTCTTTTGATGTTCCTGATTCCCTTATTAAAATCAACATTAATTAAAAATGTACCACTTTCTCATTCTCTTGCCATATCATTCATGGTGCTCATACTTTGGAATTCCCTCCCTCAAGAGGCCCACTTAACTCCTTCTCTGTGAACCGTTTTGGAAAGTGGTAAAGATTAACTTGTTTGACTTACTTAAGAGTCCCATTTATTCTTTAACCTAGTTATTTGAGTGTTGATTGGCTCTTCATACCTCCAGTCATAATTTGTACTGCTAAGTGATTTTAGTTACGTTAATTTGTCTCACTGTATATAATATGGTTTGTGCTGTTTTAGGGTTCTTTGAATTAAAAAGCAGCTTATAATTTTAATATAAATAAAATATTGAAGTAAAAATTAATCTAGACTTTACAGAAAAGATGAATAAGCAGGCAGCTAAGTTGCTGCTCACATGTTCACATATGGATTTTGCATTCCGATACACACTCTAAACTGCCTTCATTCTTGATACTTCAAAAGAGTGAAAGTCTTTGATGCATGCTAATAAGAGGAAAGCAGAGTCGCCCTGCCTATTTAACTTATATGCACATCATGAGAAAGGCAGGGCTAGATGAATCACAAGTTGGAATTAATAGAGAAATATCAACAACCTCAGATATGCAGATGATACCACTCTCATGGCAGAAAGTGAAGCAAAACTAAAGAGCCTCTTGATGCGGATGAAGGAGGAGAGCGCAAAAGTTGGCTTGAAACTCAACATTAAGAAAACTAAGATCATGGCATCCGGTCCTCTCTCTTCCTGGCAAATAAATGGGGAAGAAATGGAGGTAGTGACAGATTTTATTTTCCTGGGCTCCAAGATCACTGCAGATGGGCACTGCAGCCAAGAAATTAAAAGATGCTTGCAACACTTGCTCCTGGGGAGGAAAGCTATGGCAAATCTAGACAGCATACTAAAAAGCAGAGACATCACCCTGCCAACAAAATTGTGTATAGTCAAGGCTATGTTTTTCCCAATTGCAATGTATGGCTGTGAAAGCTGGATCATAAGGAAGGCTGAGCGCTGAAGGATTGAGGCCTTTGAATTGTTGTGCTGGAGGAGACTCCTGTGAATCCCTTGGACTGCAAGGCAATCAAACTGGTCAGTCCTAGAGGAGATCAACCCTGACTGCTCTTTAGAAGGCCAGATACTGAAGATGAAACTCAAATACTTTGGCCACCTAATGAGAAGGAAGGACTCACTGGAGAAGAGCCTAATGCTGGGAACAATTGACGGCAAAAGAAGAAGGGGATGGCAGAGAATGAGGTGGCTAGATGGAGTCACTGAAGCAGTCGGTATGAGCTTAAGTGGACTCCAGGAGATGGTGGAGGACAGGAAGGCCTGGAGGAATGTTGCCCATGGGGTCGTGATGGGTCGGACACGACTTCGAGACTAACAACAACATCAAAAGAGTTAAACCATATGATTTAAATGCCCAGCCCCAAGAAAGCACAACATGTAGAGCAATTCAGACCTGTGATAAGAGGGAATACTTGTCTACTAGTCACATGACATTTAGAACATAAAAGTAAAGCAAGTTTACTGATTTGACTTATTTGCCTTGCTGCTTCATTCTTAGTTTCATCTGTATAAACATGTATAAACAATATATTTATTGGAAAGTCATTGCATTATGTATATCTTGTGTTATACAACTTATACAGATTGTAATACAACAAACTGGAGGAAAGTTGACAAATAAGAGGAACCTCCATAGGAAATCGGCACTGGGGCAAGTAGACAAAAGGGTATACTGGGAGGAGGAGGCCTGTTGCAGAAGGATCCTTTGCAAGGGTAAGGCTGATTATGAGCTGAGATTTGCAAAGAATATCAGGAGCAACAAAAAGGGCTTCCATCAACATGTAAATAGCAGAGGAAGGGGAGACAGGCGGTGGGACCGCTTAATAAGGAGGAAGGGGATTCGGTGACTGATGTGAGGGAACAGGCCCAGATGCTAAATGACTATTTTGCCTCTGTGTTCTCACCAAAGCAGGATGGGGGGTTGGATGAAGCTGGGGATTTAGGGGCACAGATTAGAGTCACTCCCATAGAAGTTGAGGAGCTCCTCTGGGCACTGGATGTTACAAAAGTGCTGGGCCCTGATAGGTTATATATACTTAGGGAGTTGGTGGGGGTTCTCTCATGCTCATTGGCCTCCATTTTTGAAGCCTCATGAAGAGGTGAGGTTCCAGAGGACTGGAGTGTGGCATCAGTGGTCCCAGTTTTCAAAAAGGGTAGTGGAGGGGACATGGGGAATTACAGACAGGTTAACCTGACATCCACTGTAGGAAAGACAATGGAAGGGCTCATAATAGCGAGCGATCTAGTAACCCTAGATAGGGAAGGGAGGTTGGCAGCTACGCAACATGACTTCCACAAAAATAGGTCCTGCCAGACGAACCTTGTGGAATTCTATGACAAGGTTTCAAGGTGGCTAGATGGAGGGAACATGGTGAGTGTGGTTTACTTGGATTTCAGTAAGGCCTTTGACAAAGTGCCGCATGATATCCTGGTAGAGAAACTGAGGAGTTTTGGGATAGACTGATGCACTGTCCGATGGATTAGGGCATGGTTGACGGACCGAAAGCAGAGGGTAAACATTAGTGGGGAATCATTGGAATGGCAGCCAGTGAGCAGGGTCCCCCACAGCTCTGTCAGTCTTCATCAATAACCCGGAAGAGTGGGTGATACTAAAATAGGGGTGGTGGCCACAAGTGAGGAGCAGATACTCCAGATCCAGAAGGATCTGGACAGACTATGGAAATGGACAGGGGACAACAGAATGGCATTCAGTGCAGATAAGTGCTTGCACTTGGGGCATAGGAATGAGTGTTCGGGTTAGGGGACAAGTGGCTGAAGAGCAGCACTTATGAAAGGGATCTCAGGGTACTGGTTGACTTCAGGCCAAACATGAGTCAGCAGTGTGATGTGGCGGTCAAAAGGGCAATCACCACCCTTGGTTGCATAGTCAGAGGCGCGTCTTCTAGATCGAGAGAGGTATTACTACCTCTGTATACAGCTCTGGTGTGCCCGCAACTGGAGTATTGTGTTCAGTTCTGGACTTCACGTTGAAGGAAGGATGTAGCCAGGTTAGAATTGGTGCAGCACAGGGCCAGAAAGATGGTGGCTGGATTGCAGGGAAAGCTGTATGAGGTGAGACTGAGGGAACTGGGTTTTTTTCAGCCTAGACAAGAGGGGAACTCTTGGCAACATACAGGTATGTGAGGGGGTGTCACACAGAGGTAGATAGAGACCTGTTTTCCCCTGCAGAGGAGGGCAGGACACATTCCAGTGGAGCAAAGCTCAGGGAGCCAAGGTTCAGTTTGGATGCCAGGAAGTACTTCCTGACAGGACCCCAAGGGTATGGGCTTCCATGGGAGGTGGTTGAAGCCCCATTGGTGAGGGTGTAGGCTAGGTGGATAGGATAGGCTAGATGTGCACATGGTAGACATGTCACGAGCAGAGGCAGCTGGAGCTGAGGGTGAAACTAGATGGCCCAGGAGACTCCTCCTGACTCACTCTGTTTCTATGCAGAGACTGTTGCTTGCGGCATATTTCGGTTTGCTTTGTTCATAAGAAAGTATGTCTGAATGAGTTTCTTGTTTGCCATTTTGTAACTGATGGTAATAAGTGAATTGATTGCTTACATTTATTTCTTTTCATAGCTTTTCTGTTATTCCATTGAACGACCATATTTAGTATTGATGCATATATACAGGAAGGCTCTAAAACTGCTATGTACATCTCCATATGATAGTGCTTACATGCTTGGTAAGACTAATGAGGACAAACAGTGGATGCAGTTATTTCCGATGTCATAAAAATCCCAAAATGCCTGATCTGTATGTATTTAAGTAATTACAAAATTATATGTCTTGATGTCTGTCTCCTGCTGCAAAATCTGAAGATCCGTTAATGCTACCTTGAAAAGTTGGGTGCCACTGATTATTTTTAAGCTCTTGCTTTTCGTAAAATATATATATAAAAGAATTTGATTAGAATACACAAATGAGTTGTGCTGATAGTAAAGGTCAGACACAGCATTTTTTCCTCAAATTTCCCTTCTTTACACACAATTATTTCCCTTCTTTTTTCACAGCATTATTATTTTTTATTCAATTCATGATATAAATGAAGTAAAGGTGATGTATAAAATAACCAACACACTAAAAACAATAAAGAAACACAATAAAAGAATGTAAAAGCACAGTGAACAACTTATGAATTTCTTCATTGGATACATAATTAATGATAGTTAAATAGCAATCTGTGAGCAGCATTGAACAGATGGGAAGTTTTGAGTCAATTAAGCCAACAAGAATGCAGTTGTCTATATCCATCTTCACTTGCATATTTATTATTTATTTGTTGCATTTTTGTCCTGCTCTTCCTTCAATTAGCTCATTATAGCTTTACAACAACTCAGTGATTAGGATCATTACCCACATCTAATTCCAGCATTCTGCCTACACGGGTAACTGATCTATCCTCATGACAGTGCAAAATACAAGTGAAAAGGGGGTTATCATTGTTGCACAGAACACCTAGAAAGTCTGTGTAAACCAGCTTTTTCTAACTTGTAAACGTTGCTGTTTAGGTTTTAGAGAGCATGCATTGTTCAGATCTAAACTGAATAGACTTCAGACCAGCCCTTTTTGCTTACTTGAGGCAGTGTTCAGGTGTGCATGTGTGCTTGAAAAACCTAAGTGTTGGATACCAAGCTTAATTATATGCTTTCGTACACCGTAAAGGGGAGGAAAACAAGATAATCTGTTTGTGATTATTTAGGAAAGTAAACTCCTTCAGAATGTCCCAACTCCTGTTTATTGAAACTGACTATATTGTATTAAAGTTTGATAAATGGAGTTGAGATACCACACACATGAAGGATTTGCAGTGATTCTCAACCTACTTAAAGTCTGGATATCAAATATTGCAACAGAACATTTAAAAGAAATATAAATGATCTAATTATCTGTAACACAGACCGACATGTAAGCTTCCTGGTTATTTTTGCTCACCATTACAACCAATTTTCCCAAGATACAAGATGCCCTTTTCATCTGATGGTTTTTCAAAATGGGAGATTTGAAATGATTTGTGGAAAAATTCTCTAAAGAGACATTTTGTATATACAGTTACTAAACTTTGTTGACTTCAGTTTCTGGTTCTTTTAAACCATTTACATAAAGCCTTCAAAATTATTATGAAGCCTAATACACCACTGCTTAACAAAGCCAAAGATTTACTGAAGTCACAATTTTGCCTTGTACATAGAACTGAAACCAGCATGCCCAGTTTATAATTCATATTAGCTTTAATTATATGATTAGCTATGTGCTGTAGGGGCAGATTAAAAACCCTAAGATACAGTTTGCATTTGTTTGATGGGTACTGTTACTTAAAATAATTGAGCTTCAAACGTTGGTCTGCTATCCTAAATCAAGGAACTTTCTACTAAATGCATGTAAAGTATCTCAGTGCCAGATCGGCTTGACCTCAGCAGATCTCTGTAGTGATTGTTGGCAGGTCTCTCTGGGAGCCAAGACTTGCCTGGTGGTTAGATGCAAGGTGAAGCAAAGAGGTGAATGGAAAGTTTCTCTCTACTTCAGTATCTTCCCCTCTGACCACTGTGAATTATTGCAAGGCTCATTCCTGCCCTGTGTGCTTCTTTCACTCCCATTAGCAGTGTACCCTGAAGAGAGAAGAAAAGTGGAGAGTAAATGCGCTGCCGTGTCAGGAAAGAATGTTTGATAACCATTTTACATGTTGAGTTTCTAAATCAGAATCAATGCAAGTGAAAAAGGCAAAAAGAGCCCACAAGGTTCTTCTCAGCTTTCTTCCTATATTTCACAGAGCCCAAGCCAAACATGTTCTTCTAGTCTTTGACTGCGGCTTGTGGTTGTTGCTTCTAAGAAATCAATTCATTCTGTCAGGCCAGGCACTCCAAAACAGTTCACAAGGCTTCTTTGCTCTATCTATCCATGACTTGTTCTATTTATTTATAACTATATCCCACCATTCCATAAAAATTCAGGACGTGCAGTTCCTAGCCTATCTCCTATCACCATGATAGCTAAGGTGCATACCTTTTGACTCAACAGCAGAACTCCTTAAAACACCTTCAAGCCACCTGGCAACCCAGTCTTGCCACAATCTGACGGCAAACCATGGATTCTGTTCTGGGTTGTTTGTGGTGATAATCCACAGGGCAGGGTTCACAGACAACACAAACCTACTATTCAGCAAGAACCATCAGTATATCAATCCTGAATAACTATGGAGTGAAAGAGCAGATATGCCCGTTTGACTGGTCATCACAGTACAGCATGTGCTAGTACTGGAAACATACTCTGGTGTGTGTGTCAGACAGTCTCTCTCTGTCTCTCAAATGGAAGCCTGCTATGGCATACTTGGAGAATTCTTGACTTGTACTGGCTGTTTAATAACAATAGCAAGGCTAACATTCTCTTTTTATTATTATTGATAAAAGCAGACATGCTATGGGCAAAAGAGTCTTGGAACAGGTAAACTGACAGAATTAAAGATCTCAAGGCAGCTTTTGTGGTCACATTCTTTTTGCTTTGTTTTGCTTTGCTTTGCTTTGATGTGGTTTCTTATGGCTTCTATGCCAAATGGGATAAGGTATTAAACATGATAAATCTAAAGGGGGGAGGGGGAATAAGATAAAAGCAATTTAATAGTAAAAAAGTGGGGGGGGAGGAAAGGGGGGAAATAAGAAACCCAGATGGAGATCAAAGCCCATAATAACTGTCTATTTTCAAATAGTGGGGAGGGAAGAAAAGGAAAAGGTTTTCTTTGGCTTATTGCAGGCTGCCATTCAATTTCAAACACTATGAATAACAGAAGCTGTTAGTGTGTAGAGAGGGAAAGGTTCTGGATAATAAAGTTCTAACATTGGTAAATGGAATTGTATATACTTAACATTAGCCGACTAAAGGTGCAATCATCTTTAAAATAACCATGAATATAACTGTTTAAAATCATAGAGCTGGATAAGCATCCAATTATATCTTGTGCAAGTATTCAAATACTGCTTCATGAACTTTTCAATTTGAATATATGGAGATTATATGATTACAAACATTTCTGAGTTCAGTACTGGCATAGGTAGGTGTATTTTCCTGGGTGGAATTTTCATAACTACCAAATGAACTCAGGTTGCTTTCCCAGACTTAATTTCCTGCATGGAACAAAAATAAACTTTTATTGTGAATGTTAAAAAAAACCAACCTGCCTATCTACTTGCTTCATAAGGCTTATATGAAATTCTTTTCACCAATACTGTGCATTGCAAAGTTCTGAAGTCTGAGATATCATCACCTTGAATCGTTGATCCTTCACACCAAAAAATTAGGGCAAGTGACCCTTTCCCTTCAAAACCTTTCAGCTTTGCCAGTCATACTGGAAAATCCATCCTATTTCAGCAGTACTTTAGGAGGATCTACATATACCGTTGCCCCAACCCAAAGAAAGATAGAGAGTGTCCAGAACAGAGCATGCTTTCTCTATCCCAAGACATTCTTGGATGGTCTCTTTCTTCTACTCTTGACTTGTATTCAGTGATCTTCTGGAGGTTTATTTTCACATAGACATTTGATTGTAACAAATTTGATTTCTTCTCTACAGTAAAAGATAACATTTACCAGCACTAGACCCCTATCCATTGAACTTTCCATAGCTGCAAAATGCATAATAATGCTAATTGTGATGCTTCATCATAATTTTTTTTCTTCCTGTATATTCATAAGTGCTTACTAGTTGCAATCTAGGTTTTAACTCCAGTGTGATGTCTGCATGGCAACATTTGATTCAGCAGTCTTACGCCACCAGATGACCTCTTTCATGTGCCTTTGAGACTTCACAATCTGGGTCTGATGTCTTGTCCAGATTCAACACTTTGCACAAAGTTTCCAGAGTTTGACTCACCTAACTTGGCATTCCTATCTACAGCAAAGGACACTTCTTTTTCATTCTTTATGATTTTATTTTCATGGAAACTAGAACATTGTGTATCTCAATCTACTATTTGGAGCCTATTTGTTCAAAACTCCTGAACAAACCCTTTTTGAACCTGTAACTATGGTCTTCCAGTTCTGATAGAGCAAATGAAATGGCAGCCTTTTTGCCCCACCATCTTTAAAGATAAGTAATGCATAAAGATTTGATGTTTTAACCAGATGACACTCTTTTTACCCAAGTCGTCTTCCACTACCACCTCACCTAGTATAGAAGCTGCCCTGTTTTCTTTCTAGAACTTCAAGATGTAGTAAACTATATCTTATACAATCTAGAACAGCCTTTTCCAACCTAATCACCACCAAATGTATGAAGTACATCCTTGGACATGCTGACTAGGGATAATGGGAGGTATAACCCAAAATACCCGGAGATACCAGGTTAGAAAAGGCTGATCTTGGCATTCATAGAGCCCCTGCTTTTGACCTTGTAAGATTGTGTATTTTTACATTTTTTTCAATAACATTATTGAAACAGTCTTAACTGTGCAAGTAATTTCTTGTGCATTGTTAATGTCAGAAAAGGAGGGATGCTCTAGAAGCCTCCTTTCTGATATACTGCTCATGTGAACAGTTGCTTGTATGGTAAGATGGCTACAGCAGCCATCTGTTCCTGCTTTAAGACTGTAAGCCTGAGTGCAGAGTTTGTGTCTTTTTATGTTGCTTTAGTTACTGTAAGTACTCAAAAAATAATAATTTAAAATTTGCACGGCATGTACTGGTTAGGAGGGGCTGGCACTCTGTCTACTGTCTTGGAAAAGGCACATCAAAAAGAAGCAAATGCTTTGTTGGCAACTGCTCCTGTGACCTTAGAAAGGCCTGCCTTGCATTTTGAAGAGCAAAACTATGATCCCAAATGCAGCTGCTACTACGGAAGGCAGAAAAAGAAAGGGAGGCAGATTTTGTATGAAAGAGATAGAGAAAGGGATTGTGTTTTGTATGTGTTTGCTCACATGTGCCCTGCCTACAGTTTCAGTGAACAAAGTTAAAAATTGGTGATGGAGTTCCCAGGTTGTGAAGTCTTCTCATATTCTCACTAAGAACTTGGTGAGATACTAGCTTATGACTTAAGAAAGCAAGTAATGCCTTATTTTCTAGCACAGAACTTGGATAAGATAGGCATGGGAGGGCTATGACCCCTGGATCAAGCTCTCCTTTATTCTACCTATGTTCCAATTCCTTCCTTCATCTTCTGGGGGAAAGACAGGCACCTTATTTCACTGGTCAGAAGAAATGAGGAAGCTTTCCTTAAAAGATCCATTTGTTGGGAAAGATCTTTAATTAAATGCTGTAATTAAAATCATTGTAGGGAGTCAGCCTTAATTAATGTTGACCACTGTTGTTCCTGATTTTTTTTTCCAATGAAAACTCATAGAAACTACCTCTCAAGGCTTCTTGTTCACATGAGTGTGGGTCTTCAGTGTTTATACCTTGTGCTAAGCACCTGTGACAGATAGAGATTCTGCTGGTGTCTCTGCCTGAACTGACAGAGGTGGTCTCAGACTTGGTGTTGAGGATCCCCAAGATGGCAGTTCTGCAGGGTCTTAATTTCCATTCTGAGGATGCTGTATCCAGACCAGCTCAGAACTTCATGGCTACCATGACAATCATGGGGCTGTCTTAACATGCTATTGGCCCAACACATCTTTGATCTGGTTTTCTCAACTGGGCAAGAGGGTGGTGATCTGGAAGTGGGGGAATTAACGTCACACACACACCCCTGTTATGGTCAGATTACTTCCTGGTTAGGTTTAGACTTTTGGCTCCCTTTCCCCTTTGCAAGGGTGGAGTACCTTTCAAAATGCTCTGCCCCTGGAGGCTAATGGGTCCTGATGCTTTCCTGAGGACTCTGGGGAGCTTTCTGTTGGTATGACTGATGCTCCAGTCAAAGCCTGGGTCACTCTGTGGAATGCAGAGATGACTCGGACAGTTGACGTGATCGTGCCCACGTGCCTTCTTCACTTGAGCAGAGCCTGACCAGCTCCTTGGTATACACCTGTGTTGAGGTGAAGCAAAAGGAGAGATGGCTAGAGTGCAACCGGAGGAATACTCATGCTGAGTCCAATTCAACATGGGCTAGAGCTTTGAGCCTATTCTGTGGCAGTGAGAGTGGCAAAGAGGCAGTTAGTTCTTTTCCACCAGCATTGCATCTTCTTAGTGCTGTCCAATGGAACTTTTCCAAGTGGTTCATGGCATTTTCTATTCTGGGACCAGGGTGGGTTAGCAGGGAGGTAAACAACAAAACACAAAAGTTCTCTCAAACCAAATGTGCCAGGAAAACTGTACCATGTACCTCTGGCTAATACTAATCAGCACAGCTTTGGAAAAGGTAGAGGATTCCCTTCCTCATCCCTCTTAGAGTTATAGTCATAGCTGAGTTCAGGCAAGTAAGCCAGTAATTTATGTGGCTTAGTTAACTCCCATGGACCTAATTTTCAAGGCTGTGCAATTCCACATTCTCATCATAAAGCGTAATTCACTATATGCATCCAAATCCACCTGACCATGAAAAGGGAGGAGAACTGCTGAGAGAGGATTTTTCTTTTGTTATTTGATTTCTTTAGCTAAGGATGTATTTTATCCTTTATGATTTAGTCTTTCTTTTCAAAAATGTGGCTGTTATGTTTGCCAACACTATAATGAAGATTTCCTGTTTTGTTTCTTTTCTTCTTGGAAAGTCCTGAACAAGTCATAGAAGGTGATTAGAATGCAACAAGTGGGGTCCTGCACGAAGATGTACAGTGTGGCCTGCTGTTCAGAATTCTGGGAGTTCCATTCCATTGCCCTCTTCCATGATTTTTCGGGTTCTTTTCCTATACTTCTGTAAAACTTGGGGTTCCCCAAGTGTGTGCTGATAACGCTGGCATTTTGCCTGGATGGTGCCAATTTGGCTGGTACATTGCGGATTGAATTTACTTTTAGTATATGTGACAAGGGTAACAAAGAAATTTAATTTAAGTTGACAGCTGGGAAAACTTAATGTTGCTTTTTCTTAAGAAATTGAGTTGTAATTTTCTTGTTTGCAGACACATGCACACATGCATAAAAGTTGACATTTTACCCACCCACCCCGGAAAAAAAAAAAAAAACCCTGGAGAAACTGCATTTTCAACATAGTTTTCACGGTTAACCATTTTTAAAAATGCAGTGTTTATTTTCTGAGAATGATGAGATCATGAAAGAGTGCCTAAAATAGCACAAGACTAGCAGTCATAGTGACAGACTCTCTAGTAAAGTTTGGTTAAATATTTACTATTAAGCTGAATATTGGAGTCATTAGAACTTATTGGTTTTGTTTATATATGCAAGGTATTTTTAGCTAACCTTTAGCCTTGTGTAAGCTATCTTGACGGCTTTTTAAAATACAACAGCAACAATTACATTAAAATGCAGTGTTAAAGTAAAGTATCCATAATTAGCCATAAGTAATGATGAAGGAATAACACAGTAAAGCAGCTTTTTTAAAGGCCTTAGGGACCATCCAGAGTTTGAGAACCAAATGGACTTCCTGTGGCACCAAACTAGGATGCTAGTTGAACCTGTCTGCGGAGAAAGTGCACTGTTTTTAGTGCACTATTGAAAAACTCTCTCTTATCTTCTGTTAGCATGGGAGAAGCCTCAGGATATGACTGTGGTTGATGACCGGGTTTTTAGTAGAGCAAAGGGTCCTTAAAGTAATCAGATCCAAACTGTTTGAATCTTTTGCAGCAAACCCTACTTGGACTTTTCCTCAGAAATGAACTGGATGTTAGTGCTGCAAGATTACTGTTGAAGTAAGCTACAGTGCCAACCTTTCAGACTATATAACTGGTATAAACATCTTCTTGGCATAGTGTTTAAAGATATTGTTAGATTTTGAAATATTCAAAAGAGAAACAAAGTGATTCTCAAATGGGTTTAACTGGAAGAGATGTTATCGTTACGGTAATGCTTCTAGCAGTAAAAGGCTGGGCTGTCCTAATATTCAGATGTAATTGGCCTCTGAAAACCAGCTGGTGGGAGGTCACAGCATGGGAGGGCTTCCTGGTGGCATATGGCTGGCCAGGAATACATGTGGCCATTGTCATGTGCTAGTTTTATAGGAAAAACAGGATAAAGAAAGTGATGGAGAAGGAAGGGTGAAAGAAACAGGAAACTAGGATAGGCATAGGTTGAAGACAACCTGGGGGGAGGGGGGCATGGTGAACTAAGAGGATTGCAAAAGTAAAATTTAGAGATAAAATACAAATGCTTTCTTTTTGAGGCTTTAAGTATCTATAGGAGGGATGAGGAACCCTTGTTCTATCAAGGGCCACATTTTCTTGGGTTCCACACAAATGGCTATAGCTAGCATTGGGTTGGAATCAGGCCATTCTTTTTTCTGTTTCTTCCTGCCACTTCCTTTTCTTTTAGCTCTCACTCTCTTGCTCTCCTCTTTACACAACTGGTTGTCCAGCACAGAACAGGGCTTTCTTGCCAGCAGTCTGGCCAATTGTTTACAGAGCTGCCTGAAACTGGACAACAATTATGCATAGTCCCCTGGCCACAGGTTGCCCAACCCTGTAAAGTCCGCTTTTTAAATAATGATCTGTATCCATAGCAATGTCTTTTCCTTCTTACATGAATTCAAAGATGGTTTGTGTTATTCATGGGAATGTGATTTTGGGGGCGGAGGAGAAATTATGTTCTCTGTGTTCTGTATTCTGTAGTTCATAGCACTACATCTGCCTTTTTGACAACTATATAGTACTTTGAGACTATGTAGAAGTAATGCTCAAAGTAACATTTCTTTCCTTAGAAAGTGCCTGTCTAACAGATGGTAAGAAGGGACAGATAAAGACCATTGTGTGCTATTAAGCTTACATAGGGGTGATCTGGCATTCAAACCGAACTTCCATACAGAAAGCAACAGTCTATTTTGTTTAGCGATCTCCACCAACCAGATAAATCGTTTTAATTTATTTATCAGCATAGTCCATATATCAACACCTCAGTGCTGGCACCTTTTTGAAGGAAAAAGGAAAAACAGTATGAACAATCCTACTGTGTGGTGTGAGAAGGAAAAGATTTCATCATCATCAACATCATAGCTGCAGCTGCTGCTACTATTAATTGCATTTCTATGCTCCCCATAGCCAAAGCTCTCTGAGCAGTTTAAACAATATATAAAATAAAACAATAAAATACAATAGCAGTATCATAAAAACAACAAAGTTAAAAGGAATTTAAAATTAATTTAAAATAGTTTAAAGTATACAGTACAATGCAGTTTCAAATACAGTTAAAAGACCCCAGCAAAGAACACAAACCACTTAACAATCCCCCCAGGCCTCTGATAAGCATTGAGATCTTTAAAGGCCTCCACTTAAAGGGCTGTCTTAACCTGGCACTGAAGAGATGGCAAATTTAGTGCCAGGTGTGCCACAGCAGGGAGGTTTTTAAATTTTATTTAATTTTATTTTAAACTTTTCTATACTGTCCCGTACTTAAAAGTCTTGGGATGGTTTACAGCAAATTGAAGTTGCAATGTTGAGATGGAGGACCACCACAGAAATGGCCCTCCCCTTATTGCCACACTGCAAGCCTCTTGTGGGGTTGGCACTCAGAGGAAGGCCTTAGAGGTTTAGTTATACTTGCTCTTACACAAATGTACTACAAGCAGAACATAGCTTTGCCACTGGATAATTTTTACTAGGCAGGAGTAGGTTATACAATGAAATCACCACATTATGCCATCATGTGGCACCTCAAAGGATAACCAAAAATATTTGTTGAACATGAACATTCTAAACTGCCTTTGACCTTTGATCTGTCTAGCCCAAGTTTGACTACCGTGAATGGCAGTGATGGTTCCCCCAAGTCTTGGTGAGGGATGTTTTCCTGCCAACCTATCCAAGATCCTTCCATTGAAAATGGCAGATATTTTACCCAGGATGGTTGCATGCAAAGCTTATGCTGTTTCACAGTCTCACCTGACTTACCTCTGATGTCCCATTCATTCTCCTTCTCACCACCATCCCCAATTCAAGGTTTCAGAATTTATTGTTTCTTTGACTTGGACCAAAGTATCATCTAGTACTTGAGTTTCTGTGAGTGGTAGCACAAAGCAAAACAGCAAATATGGCAGACAGAATATGATTGTAATTTCAACTCCATTACAATAAGCATCCTGATCCTTCAATGTTTTGAAGAACTATCCCCATCTGATATTTTAGTCAGAGAATATAAACATGCTTCAACTTAGGAAAGTCTTACAAGTTCTACCCATGTTGTTTGGCTCATTTTTCACAAAAGGTACTGTTCCAGATTGTTCCAGATTGGCTGTATTTTAATGTATCAAACAAACTATTTGTAAGCTATGGTTGTCTTCAGCAATGTGCAAAGGTCAAGTAAGTTTAATTTAATACTGTGGCCTAGTTAACATGGCGATTGTTAAAACAACAACAACAGCATTAAAGTGAAGTAAAATATACTTCTGGAAATGTACTTACATGAAATGTAAAATGTCAAGCATTGTGAAGATTCTAAAACCTCTTGTTCTACAGTTAATAACGAATGAGTCAACATCTCATGTTGAAGGTAATCTTTCTTTGCTACTTAGAATGCATGATGCAAATATCTACCAGAAAAAAAAATAGCACTAACAATTCCAGAAGGAGCGAAAGAAAGGAAATAACAAGATTAAGTTAGAGAAGTACTGTCAGTTTTAGCTGTGGCAACAGACACGTTGATTTCATCCTTGGTTGTAGCTGCTGCAGCACAAATGAACATTTATGCCTGTTTAACAATTAAAATTGTATTCATCCCAGGCAAGCGGGAATGAATTTACATTATTCAGATTAGGGTTCCCAATTATTTGACCTGTAGCACATCTGGGAATTTGAGAAATTGTGTGCACCAGCTCAAAATGCCTAAAGCAGTGCATCACTGCTTTAGTATCTACCTGCCACATCCGTGGATCTAAGACACAGTGCCTTAAATCTAACTGCCTGATTCAGCAAACATTTAATGTCCCATGTCTGTTGGACATCCTAATGCCTCTTTAAAAAGGGATTGTCTAATTCAGCTATTTCATCCTGGTGGTGCAACACAGCTAATGTTTCTTTTTAAACATGTTTTGCAAGTGGCTAGTAGTTGCTTCTTTTAGGGAGGAGGTTGTTACAAATATTAATTTTGTACTGGAACAGCCTTTCATCTTCACTGCGGTTCATATATTCTCCTTTCTTGATACCTCTTAGACTCTTACAAAATTGGGAGGTTAAACATTGACCTGCTATAATACAATGGTTCTTCGTCGTGGCCTCTGTGCATCACACATATGGGTACTGTGCCTGCGCAATGCCTGTGGCCAGAAGATTGACAGCTAACGGTTTTTGGTGGGAAGCTCCGCTCCTCCTCCCCCTGTGGCCTATAAAGAGCGGAGTGTCCGCCATTTTGTTCAGTCTTTGCGACCGCCGTTCGCTGTGCCTCATGCCACTTTCGACTTTCACTTAGAGCTGTTACCTTGCTCTCAATTGTCCTTCTTTCCCAGATTTTTCTTCTCCTTGCTCCCAGTTCATTGTTCCTCATAGTTTTTCTCTTGTTATTTCTACTTTCGATCTATCTGAAAAAAAAAAACAAAAAAAAAAACAAAAAATATATATACTTACCCTCTGCACTATCCCTCTCTTCTTCTTCTTCTTCTTCTTCTTCTTCTTCTTCTTCTTCTT